>NW_008236932.1:6571928-6573335 GCF_000691975.1 Corvus brachyrhynchos | reverse complement strand
CCTTCCTTCCTTCCTTCCTTCCGAATTCCTTCCTTCCTTCCGAATTCCTTCCTTCCTTCCGAATTCCTTCCTCCCTCCCTCCCTCCCTCCCTCCCTTCCTCATTTGGTCCCAGAAGCAAGAATATGAAGACATTTTTGGGGAAGACATGGAGAAAAAATGGCTCCTTTTCAGATTGTCTTTCCTGCACAATGAGGGAATGGAAAATGCATAGAACTTAACTGCTAAACAAACAATGACTGTGACAGAACAGCTCACAATTTGCCAATTTTGTGAAGAGCAAGCCTGTCAATTAAGAGGTGTTTTTGCTACCAACTGCTTCCCACTGTGGTTTGAGCCTCCTCTTGAGCTAGGACTGCAGCACAGTCAGTCTGATCATGTTCTAGCATGGTGTGTGTCTACTCTTCATAAATAATTTCATCCCGTATATGTATCACTGTTATTCACCTGCAGATCTTTTTAATGTCTACTATTGACAGTGAAAATGGGAAAGCAGAAAACGGCTGCTGGCACATGGAGATTGAAGAAAGATAAAATAAAAAAGAGAAAAATTTAGATTTCTTTTACAAACCCATAGTTTGATCTGTTTTGCTGAGACTGACATGGGAACAAAGCATCAGTATAAAAAACTACAAGTATTTCTTCTAGGTTTCACTTCAAGAAAAGGTGCCTTAATCAATGGAAGTTGGTGTTATGTTTCATCTTCCCCAGGCAATCATATTTATAAGGATTTCCTGTTTTATCTTCCCCAACAGTTGTTAATATTACAGCACAGTTACATACAAACTGTTCACTTAATTCCACCTAGCCAATCTTTCCTCTGAGCTCACCATAGACATCAGACATCCTGCACATATATGAAGAAAAAAAGAATGTATTAATCGCACCAATTTCAGTCATCTTAGAATTTAACAGTCCTTCCAGATTGTTCCGGTTTGGCCAAATTTAGAAATATATCCTCTGAGAGAAGGCACAACCACCCCTCCCCCACCAGGTTCGGGGAAAAAAAAAAAATTTGCCTCGAAGGAAAGTGAAGAAGATAAAACTATTTATTTAACAAACACATGGGAAGGAAAATAATGTTAGATGGTAAAATCTTTCGCTGTAGAGGAAAAAACCTGGGAAAGTGTTCGAGTCCTCCCTTTGGTCTCCTCGGAGCTGGGGCTTGGGCCGGGGCCAGGCCCTCTGTGCCCGGTGAAAAGTCCTCCCGATGTGCTCTGATGTTGCAGCAATCAAGCAGTCCAGTAGAAAAGGGGAAAAAAATCCGGAATTCCAGAGAAGGAAATCCAAAGTCCAACTCTCAGTCTCTCTCCCGAGAACAAGAAGAAGAAAAACTGGCCAAAAACTGACTGGAAAAAAAACAAGCCGGGTGCTTCCTCCCTCCCCTGCCCCAGCTAGGGAAAAAAAAA
>NW_008236932.1:6554902-6571652 GCF_000691975.1 Corvus brachyrhynchos | reverse complement strand
CAGTACAAGATTTGACTCTTTTGAGGAGCTTAATTAAGGATAAGGAACACGAGATTTTTTTGTGTATATATGTTTTCTTTTATCATATCCTTATGACAGCAGTACTGAGAGCCTATGTTTGTATTAAAGAACTTACCAAAGATTCTCTTTTAATTTCTTTTGTTCTTCAATCAGGTATTGCTGTTGTCCTGTTTGTTTTCTGCTATGAACTACATGGTCCAAATTGAAATACTGCGCTACCTGTGGCAGATTATTCTGGAAAAAAGTATTTTGTGTAAGTTTCTTTTCACTTTTTTTGTTGCTACATTCTCTTCAGTGTCAGGAACAGTACATAGCACTTTAAAAATAGTCTGGAGATTCATTTTAAGTACAACAGAAAATGAGGAAACCAGAGATTTTATTTCATTACTCTTATCTAGGATCCTACCAATCTGGATGAGTCATTATTTCCTTTAACTCCTCTCCTACTCTCTTATAATGCAAGTACAAGCATCAGGACACTATATGAGAAACCACATTCTATGGACTGCTCATTTAAATGATTATTTTTTTAATTAGTATTTTTAAGATATCACATAACTTATATTTTAAGTGTAAGGATATATGAAGGGCCAAAAATTCACTTCTTCTCCCCCCTCAGTTCTTGAATGCAGAAAGCAAAGAAAGTTCTTAATGAAGCTCTTATTTCTGGTTCTGCCCCTCTAAAACTTTAAAAACGTAACTTAAAAAGACATATTTAGGCAACCAAATACTTAAATATGTGTTCCATTAATGAAAGTCTAACCTTAAAGTTAACCATATATTTGTACAATTTTGTGAATTAGGTTGGACATGAGAATTTCATGGAACAGGTTTTTTATTTAACTTAACAGAACTTTATTCTCTTGCATCTATTACCTCTTTGTTAGTAGTTCTTACATTAAAGGCCATGAGTGAATTGTGAATTATTCCACTGTGTTTGGTCTGCATCTTTACGGTTAATCTTCTATTGCATATAACTAAAAAAGCCATTTATTTCTGCCAAATCTCACAGTTTTCTCCTCTATATAAACTAGAACAATAAAACATGTATTTCCTTCCCCATAAAACTTCTCTTGTTTGCTGTTATCTTTAGATTATCAAAGCAATAACATTTCTTAAGATGCAGAGATTTTGGCACATAGATCAGTGCTTTGAGACAAAATTTCAACATGTCATTCACACTGTTCTGTGTGTTTGCAAATTCCCTACAATTCTAAAATTGAAATGTGATCCAAACTTCATCACATTCAGTGATATGAGTGGTGTAGAGGTTTTTGATACATATTATTAGAATGGTCTTTGACATGGGGCTTAAAAGATAATATTAACCGAAGTTTTTCTTTCCTGTTCTTCTCCCTCCATCTTCCAATCTTTTTTTTTTTCCTACAATGGTTTTAATAGAATATAGAGATATATATCAAATAGATTAGATATAATAATGGTTTTAATAGATATAGAGATATATATCTAATAGATTAGATATAATCAAAAGAGGCAGGTAAATACATAGTTTCCCCTAGGTCCTGCAAATTGCACAACAGTAGCGTGGGGAAAGGAGGGGGAAGAGAGAGAGTGAGAGTGAGAGAGAGAGAGAGAGGGCACCAGGGAAAGATGTGACTGTTTGTACTCTTCATGCTTTTACAGAGAAGCAGAAAAAAAGTTGTCATGATGTTAATATATTTTTTTATTTAGAAAAGGAAGACTACTACATGTTTGTTTTCCACAGAGTAACCCCCAATTAAGAGTAACTAAAATATACTAGCAACAACCAGGGCAAACATAATAATCAAACTAAGACCAGGATTTAGTCCTCTCCCTGTCTTGCATAACTATATCCACGAAGTAACCCTTTTACTGACCTTTTGTTTCCTCATGCATGAACAAGGCAGCAAATCCCTCAGAAAAGAGAATACATAGTATTTAAAAACAGCATACTTGCAATTAGCCTAATATGTCAGTCAAGATCTTTACTGGGTTTAGGGATGCCTGGCAATACAGGACTTTGGCATGCAACTGCTCCTGTGGCCACTACTCATTCTGCCAATTTGGAGAAGAAACCTGGATTTTCATCATAAAAAAATAACGTAGTAAGACAGACCTGACTTACAGAGGTGCTTTGAGGTTTTATCAACTGTCTGTGAATCTCCATCGATCACAGCATAAAAAATGTATTCTCTGCAAGTCAGTGCTTTTCTGCTTGCATCTGTTTTGCTTTCTGGTTTCCTGGTGAGGTCTTTTGGTCACAGTAACTCATTCTGCTGGGTTTTTCTTACACACAAACTATGTCTCTTCTTGCTTAATACATCCAGGAGTACGATTAAAAAAATCAGATTACTTCTAGTATATCACCAACCTGGGAATAACTTACTGGACAAAAATAATACAGATTCAAAATAATACAGATTGAATGCTATCGCTTTATCACTCTTAAAATTAGAAGAAAAATAGAAAAGAAAGAAGAGTCTTTTCTGTAGAGCTCCTAAGTGATTCCTGCTAAGAGCTGTTTCATGTCATCAAGCACTGGATTAATACAAAAAAAGGTAATCTTAAAAAATTAGAATTCATACCTACACATAAAGTAGTTGAGCTAAGAATTCATCAAAAACATGCAATATTGTGAGAAATAACTCAAAATAACTTTACTTGATTTGCAATACATTTTTCAATTATGACTGCTCATTCTGTAAAAACAAGCATATAATTCAATATGTGCCAGAAATATTTCAAGTAATTTTGATCAAGATCTTCCCAATTTTCAGATATATACCAGGTATCTTAGAAAAGAACTCTCCATTAACAAATTCAGACAGAACTCTAAATCCTTGAGGAAAACCAGTATGTTTTCAACCTTATTTACATTTTGGGCTAACAGTAGAAGCATTTCCTGAAAAACTTATGTAACTACCCCATTCTTCTGCACCTTGTTCCTACTGATGTAAGAAGTGAATAAACTATCTAATTATTTTCCATTGCTGGACGCATAAGAGGAATTTAAGTTAGAATTTCCAGTCTTCAAAACAGCTAAGATAAATCCCCCAAAAAGGCTTTAAGAATGAATCAGCTAGTGAGCTGGAAGACTTGAGGAGAGCCAGAAAGCCCAATAAAAAACTGAAACTGGTGTCAAATAAATTTTTTGTTGATGCCATTAGCTCCAAGAGAGACCATAGTACAACTTATCTGCAGTGTGATTTGGGTTTTCTGACTATCAGCGATCAAGATCAGGGGTTTCTTTCTTGTGCATTCTCCACTTTCATATATGCCAAATAAAAATGCTACCTTTTACCTTTTCATGATAACCTTTCTGTATATACATGTGCTATATCTTGCCATCAAATTTTGGCATCATTTACTCATTTTGCTAAACATAGCTAAGCAAAAGCTGTAGCAATCAAATCCCTACGGTCAAGAAATGCAGAAAAGAATCAAACATTACTGTTAATACAGGCAATACAACAATTACATAACCTTCTCAATCAGTTATTTAGATGTTTGTTAATACAGTTTTTCTGAAAATATTTTGATTATCAGAGTTTGAACTATATAGACACAAGTATTCATGCTTAAAGACACATCAGTTGATAACCAAGACTGGACAAGCATGAAAACAATGGTCTCTATCACTTAACTAGAGAAACACCTTCAAGACTTTGTGTTATCACAAGATTTTTACTTCCTTCCTTTTTGACCTTTGAAGATCAATAAATGTGTCGAACAAAAGATCTAGTAAGAAATTCTGAAGTGTTGTTGTTAACTTCTAGATATGATAAAGACTAATCTTTTACCCCAGTTCTCCATTTTTGTATTTTGGTTTGTGATCCAGGACATCATAGAAACGTAAGAGTCTGTGTTCATTTCAGGGAGAAGACATTTTTAATGTTTACAAGTTGATACCTCATCAACTAAATACCCAATTCCAGTAGAAGAAACAATAAATGTAAATATTTTTATTAATCTCAGTTGAAAGCTACCATTATCCTATTTTTTATTGCATATGCATAAATGGAAGGAGTGGTTAAGTAAATAATTTCTAAAAGATCTATTTTTTCTAAAAGAAAAAATCATTTTCTAAAAGAAACTCAACTTTCTTTTTAAGAAGTCATGCTGCTAACTTAACTCTTGTAATTTTCTCATTTTCTATTGCAGTGATTTTAAATATCTCTTAATCTGGACTGCCTAGTGTATCTGTCTTACTGAGTTATGATTCTTTGATCCAGCTACTAAACATTTTATAAAATAAATATGCAGAAAATACTTGAAATTCCTTCAAGATCTCTTAAACAATGGCTGTTTTAAAAAATTACTATGTATATTTTAATATTTTTGGACATAACATGATTCTATTATGTGATTCCATAAGAATCATTGGAATTAATTATTCTGTTTTGCTCAAGACTGACTTGCGAACAGCCTCCCCTTTTTGGTCAGCTCCTATAAGACTTTCTAGAAGTGCTGTGATACCATTTTATCCCAGATTTTCCACATCATGCAAGCAAAGATTTTGTAAAGGGAAGAACATTAAAATGTTAGGTTTTGTGGCTTTTCCAGCTATTCTGTTCCAGTTCTCGCAATTCATCTTTCTCCATTCAGCCAGTAAAGACAAACCATTATTTTTTGCACACCAGGCTGTATTTTGTATTCAGATGAATAATTACTGATACAGATTTCTCTTTAGATTTTTTTTTTCATCATATATATTTGCCATTGTTCTTAATTTTGGCTGAGTATCCAGATAAATGATGGAATGGTCAGAAGAGTTTTATTATACATATCACAGAAATACAGAACTTGGCATCAGGTTCAATTAAATAAATCCCAATGAAAAGATTCACATTTGTAATATTAATTCTAGGTTTAGTACTTTTTTTGGGTATTATCTTCATGTATATATGATTATTTTCAATAAACCAACAAAAATTACTCAGGAAAAAAGTCGGGAATTGAAATTGAAGAAATCAAACACCTCTGAAGTAAGACTTGGCAAACAAACAAATATTCCAGACTAGGTTTACTTCATTCATCCCATGTTCAGGTAAAGCACTCAGTGATTTAACCAGCAGTTTTACAGTAAGAACTTTTGTATTTTCATGTTTGAAGCTATCCTCTGACTTCTTAAAGTTTCTGCAAACATTGCTCCTTGATCTTCTACAATATTAAACATATCAGAGTATAGAATGATTATAGTTAAGGTATATAGAAAGAATCTGGCCTAGTACAAGAAGATTAAAAATAAAAGAAATAATTATTAATAAAATTATATGCCATAGTGCTAATTGTAAAAGCTGAAGTGCAGTTATGTCTAAAATTTAATGGCAGAGGCTTTAATTTTTTTTAATATAAGTTTAGTACCTACTTTACTTCATTGGGATTTGGACTGATCTTTATGTGTAAATATATGGATACATTCATAAACAATCACACACAGAATTACAGAATCACAGATCAACTAGTTTGGAAAAGACCTCTGAGATATTGAGCCCAACCTAAGACCTAACACCACCTTGTCAACTAGACTGTGGCACTGAATGCCACAATCCAGTCTTTTCCTAAAAACCTCCAGGGCTGGTGACTCCAACACCTCCTCGGGCAGCGTATTCCAATGCCCAACCACCCCTTCTGTGAAGAACTTGCTCCTTATGTCCAGCCTAAACTTCCCCTGGCGCTGCTAAAGACTGTGTCCTCTTGTCCCCTTGCTGGTTGTCTGGGAGAAGAAACTGACCCTTACCTGGCTACAACCTCCTTTCAAGCAGTTATAGAGTGATAAGGTCTCCCCTGAGCCTCCTTTTCTCCAGAATAAACATCCCACCTTCCTCAGCCTCTCCTTATAGGACTTGTGTTCCACATCCTTCAAGAGCTCCATTGCACTTCTCTGGACTCAATCCAGCACCTCAATATCCTGCCCAAACTGGGAGCCCCAGAACTGGACATAGAATTTAAGGTGCAGCCTCAGCAGTGCCCAGCACAGGGGGAGAATCACTTCCCTGGTCCTGCTGGCCACGCTACCGCTGATAGGCCAGGATGCCACTGGCCTTCTTGGTCATGTGGGCACACTGTCCAGCCTGATGCCCCTGGCTCATGATAAGCCTGCTACCAACCAGTACCCCCAGGTCCCTTTCTGCCTGGCCTCTGTCCAGCCACTCTGCCCCCAGCCTGTAGCACTGCAAGGGTTGTTGTGGCCAAAGTGCAGGACCCAGCACTTAGTCTGTATATTTACACTCTAATATAGTTGTTTATAGCAATAATATATTAACAGATTTCATCATGAAACAACTGTGGAGGAAACTGATAAATACATTACCATTATAGAACTAAAAACCTAAACTACAAAAATACATTTTTCTAGATGTGGCCTAGATTTAGAAGTTTTGAATGTTTAATACCAGTATTGTCTACAAATAGGTAAAATGTGATTACTGTAATTTTAAAACATTTTACATCTCTCTAGATATGTAAGAGTATAACATCCCAGACGTCAGTACACACTTAACATTTGTGAACAACTGCTGTAGGGACTGAAACTAGTATGCTACCATGATACTCATATGGATTGGTCTATTTACATCACTTAAAAAGTAAAAAATGAATAAAATCTTTTTACAGACATAAGCCTACCAGAATTAAAAGAGCCATATATTTGATAGATGAGAAACTGACATTTCTGTCATTGTTTCTAGTCTGAATAATATGTTCATTTGGTAGAGTTGGGAATAAGGGACAAAGAAAATTAAGGGTGTAAAACCAAGAGGACACAAACTACCATCTGATTTTGAAAGATCATTCTCTACAAGGGACAATTTTGCTCTGCAAAACATGTACTTGTAGAAACTGTTCATAAGAAAACAGCTGGCAATCTAAGAATTGACATACACAATTTGCACTTTTAACTACCCAATCACACTAAAAGAAGCAATGAAAATAAAATAAAAATATTTTTATTAATATCAGTTGAAAGGTATCACTATTGTTCCTATTGTTTATTGTATATTCATAGATGTAAATACAGTGGTATTCTTTGTTAAGGAGAATGGGAAAGGCAATGCCCTATCAATTTTGAATTAAACAGAAATCCAGAAGTAAAATATTTTTCATTCAAGAAGTGTAAATTCAGGTTAATGCTGAGATTCTGATATCTATTATATACAGAAATACCTGAAACATCAAGAAAAATGGATTATTAGTGTTATTTTTTTCTTGCCTGGTGCTATTTCAGGGTTTGTTTGTTCTAAACTGTTATTTTTTTCACTTATATCTACGTATCTATCTGTCCCTATTGGTGGAAAGAGATTGGTTAAAACTAAGGGGATGGAAACTCATTTTGGAGTGTCTGCTGCCTTAATTTGTTTTAAACCAAGCCAGAAAGTTTATCAGATCTTAATCCCACATTGTTTTACAAGTCTGCAGGTATGCAGCCCAGGGGCAGAACAAATAATCTGGGGATTAGTTACATAGGCCTTTGATTTGTGTCTCCTTAGCAATCATAACTTCAACAATATCATCATGCATATCGAAGCTGCAAGTCAGAGGACTGGAAGATAAACCAGATAATAATTATCTACAAAATGAATGCTCATTTTTATAAAATTATTTTTCTTTGAGAGAATTTTTGTTCTGTGTTTCTGTGCTGGTCTGTAAAGTAGAGAGGGAAGACCAGTATCACAGATGAAATTTTGCAACCATGCAGCAACCATTGAAAAAGGACACTATTTCAACTCCGGCTGTTATAAAACTTTTCCACCCTTTAAATCTCTGTACTAGGCAAAAGTATTGTTTCTAAATTAATGTATGTTCTGAACAAATAAAATGGAAGAATGTGTGCTTCACATATAACTTCTGTCAGCTCAGTGCAAATTGAAATGGGTACCTAGACTAAGGTATTGATTTTAAAATTCTGATTCTGGATGTTTCTAAATGAATAGGGAAAAGTTACTGCATTTTCCCCTATTTGCTACTAGGCCCCACTGCTATTACATGAGTAAATTACCAGCAGTGCAATGGGGAAATCTCGATGCAGGCACCACCTGCACTCTCCTTTGGGTCTTCCAGTTTTTCAGTTGACAACTTTTCTATCCTATAATTACCATTTGGGAAGAATCAAGTATGAAAAACACCAGAGAACACAAAATTACTCCTGCTTGGAGAAAAGCTAACAATACAACACAGGTATTCTTTATTGCCACAGTATCCATAAAATTCTCTTTCTAAAGAAACTCTTGATTGTCAACATCAGTCTTTACTACTGACATGTATACATGAATTTATTTTTCTTTATGTTGATACAAACTCCTTCCTTGAATTTGTGGTGGAGGTAAAGACCACTTCACCTTACTTTGTGTCAGCTGTATATATACTATATAAGTATCATTTTATTATCACAACTGATAGTAGACTTTGCAAAAGACTTCATTTTCTTGCAATTATGGAACCTGCTTCTGCCAGCTTCACTTTTTTTACTTTAGAATGACAGTGGACTGGTTGAAGGTTTAAACACAGCCTCTTGAGATATTTCCATTTTGTCTTCCAATTTTGCTGTATCACTTTCTTTGGGCATCAGTTCTGTGTTGGACCTGCCAGCTCAACCTACCAGATTCTTAACCAGAAAGGACAAGAAAGGCCTTTAGGCTGTATCTGCTGAACAGCCCAGAAATGTAAAATATGGTAAAGACTAGAACTTCATGAGTGCTCCCCCATGCTTTTTCTCTGTTCAAACATCTACTAAAACTACAGGTTCCTAGTTTGCAGCTGTTGCATGTTTTTGTGCTGAGAACGGGATGCAGGTGGTCTAATGCGGGCACAACTGCAATGGGAGCATCTTTCAGACTCCTTTAATAGACAACAGAAAGTAAAATGTTGTCTGGAATGAGATCTACCTGATTACTTTTAGATACCTGCATTACCATGACATGAACTGTGTTCAAAAGTATCTGACTGACCATAAAAGGAACACACATAATTTGATGTAAACACATATGCTGCAAACACACGATGAGTTTCACCACATGATTCACTATGCAGGATCTGATCTGTTCCTGTCCTCAACACCTTTTGTAAGTGAAGTCTAGCACACAACTCCAGATTTTAGGATTTATTTTCTAATTTTCTCCTGGAAACAAGGGATGATCAATATTTTTACTACAACTGAAATTCTTCACTGAAAATATTGTTGATAATCACTTTTTTTCTGCATGTCTTTTTTCTTCCATCTATAAAGACAATTTCTATGCTCTAATTTTAAAAAGCTTTTTCTAATGTGGTTTACGGATTAATAACTATACAAAATGCAAGACACCTATTTAGCTTATTATATATATTTATATTATTTCAGCTGTCCAAACGTCTTGTTCTAATTTTGAAAGTGTAATTTTGTATGCAATTTTCCCATCCTTTTAATTGGGACCTTAACCACTACCTGTAATTAGGTGGTTTATTTTAGACTTATAATTCTTAGCTGTCTCATCAAATCTGATGAAAGAACTCCAATGTCTGAGTCACCATTTAGTTTTCCTATGCAATTCACAGACCTTATTCTCAGATCAAAGACCAAACTGTTAAGTTTGATCCTAAACAAAGATTCAGGACTGACCTTCACATTAGTAAATTTCGTCTCTTGATGTGATGCTTCTTAATCCCAAAATAAGTATCTTAGGTTACAATGTAAGGCAAGCAAAAGTATGTATTCTTTTGTCTATCACCATCTTCATAAGCTGTCAAAGCAGGTGGGGCAGTGTGCCCTATCTCCTTCATGACTCATCCCTGATAATTCCCTCCAGAGGACATCTTTTGCTAATGGGCCATCAAGGCCTCACTGCATGACTCATAAATTACATCATCCCATCGAGAGATGCTCCACTCAGGGGGAGGAACTGAGCATTCCTACCTGGATATACTCTGAGGTTTGGAACACCAAAGCCAGCCTTTCCTGCTGGATTCCCAGAGGACAAGAGCTTCTTAACCACCACTGGACCATCAGAGGAAGACCAGACCCTTCTACAGGTCACTACTTCAACAGAATCGTATCTATCACTTCAGAAGGACTGCAGCCACCATTTAATCTGACTGCTACTGCCACTCTGACCAACAAGGTGTCAGGTTGTATCCTGACTGTCAGTTTAAGCCACTGTTTTCTGCCTTTATTTTTAATTTTCCAATTAAATTGTAGTTCTGACTTGGGAGTCTCCCACTGGTTTGTTTTCAAACTAATACAATATAGAGCACAATTTTCATCTTATACAAAGGAAGTCCCACACTGTACATACAACATACATACACAGAGATCTTTCTAGAAAGTACAGGTAACCCCTTGTCTGTATTTCTCAGTCTAGCCATTGTTTTTATTTTAGATTACAAGGCTTTGTTCAGAAAGCCAGACTGAGGGGGACTTTGTTGCATGCTGAAGTTCTTACAGTTTAACCCAACCTTTAATTCTTAACACACATTCTCTTTCTTCTCTAATACATGTGCAGCTCTGAACTCAGGTTACCTACTCTACTTCACAATGTTTTGAGGAACTGTCTTTTTCCCACAGCTATATGTGTCTTAACTGAAACTGGTAAGTCGAGCTTTCTTTATTTATACTCAGCTCTTCTTAAGGCGACACATAGATAGGATTAAATCATGCTGTCAAAGAAAGATGTTGGTGTTTGATGGCTTTAAATATTCCTGTCCATACCAAGACAATAAATAAACGGCATCAATATTACCTATTCTTACTTCTTTAGCGGCTGTTTCAATAAAATCATATTTGTATTGTCAAGCATCCACAAGAACTGCTGGTACCAAATATATTTGGTGATAATAAACTATTTTCAAGGATGCTTTTGAAAAGAATGTTAACAGTAAAAGCAACAGAAACTCTGAATGTATTTTATTTTTCAATGTATGAAACTGACAAAGATTGAAGAAAAGTATAAGAAAGAAGCACATCAGACCACAGGTATTTCCTAGGCCAAGATCAGCAATCCAGTAATCCAGTTAAGCAATAATCACCTTCCCAAGCCAAATATCCCATTCTCAGAATGCTTGCAAAATTCCCAAAACATCACTTTTTTCAAGGATGAAAAGGAAACTTCTAATAAATCTGTTCTCAACACTAAAAATAGTGGAGGAAGAATGACACCTTAAACACAATGCCTAAAGCAGGCTGGCAAGAATGTTAGTAAATTAGTTTCCAGACCCACTTCCTCTTCCCAATACTCTACTCAACACAATCTCTAGTTACAGAGAGTACTTCTAATCTCATTTACTCCAGGCTGACAGTACTGTAAATACAATCCAAGTGCCTTTGCCTTTTATAATGTTCCTGTAGCATTTCAAAAGCATTGGTGAAGAGGGATAAGAATAAGGGCCCTCTCTTTACTCTTGAATTCAATGTGAAGACTGCTGAGAATAAATGTGCTGTGTCTTCTACGCAGGGTAATTTACAAAGGTGTGACAGGTGACATTATAAGATCTATCAATAGAATTATTTTAGCAATGCTGACTAAATTTCCTCTCAATTGCATAAAACATTTATGAATTAAAAGCAGCAGCAAGGCTGTGAGAACTACATCTATTATGTTGTTATAGATTTTCCCTCAGTACGACAGTACTGTCTGTGCTGTCTTATTGTCTCTAAAGAGAATTTTTTTCTTTAAACTGAAGTTTACTTCTGTTCCACTGAAAACTAAACTTGGGAGGTAAAATAAGCTGGAACGGGACAGTTTGCCAAGTTTTTCCATTGGAAAAAAGTGCTCTTTTCATCTTGATACATCAGACCATAGATACTTTCTCCAAGGACATTTATTCCCTCAGCCTCAAGAAGGACCCACAGATAGACCGGCATTTTCCTACTTTATTTCCAGGACTGTTAGCAAACTACTGATACACTCCATGTTTCGCCATTTCTCTACTCATGGCAAATCTAATTCCTGATAGAAGCCCATGCCTTATTTTTATTGGTCATCCATGGGCTAGAGAGTAAGCATAGATGCCTAAGTTTCTCAACCTAAACTGAAACTCCCTGTTATGTCAGCAGAAAAAGCAAGGCAGAGTAACACCTTGTATTGTAAGCATGTTTAGTAGTTATCATTTTATTAACTATCACATTGTCTCTTTCACTCTTGGTCAGTCAGGAAACCTCTCCCTTACATGTTATCACAATTTCTCTTTCTTCTCCTGTTGCATTATTCTCCTATCTGCACTGTTCCTTTCCCTGATTTTAATTTATTACTTTTTGTTCCTCTGCAGCTCTTTCATCACATTCATTTTCAAGAGGTCCCAAGACTAATAATTTGCTCTGTTCTGTCCACTGAAATGTAATGCCAGTGATATAAGTCATGCTAACCTTTTACATGCCATCACAGAAATCTTGATGCAAGATGCAACTTAATGAGACTTGATATTCTTTCCCAGTAAGGGTCTTCCAGGCTATTCTTCAGGCTGAGCCACAAAGAAAATGTATTTACTAGTTAATCCTTACTTCCGCTTGGAAAATTCAGAACCTGTCAGCTAGAAACTTTCTGTTTGCTAACATACACTTTGATTCTGAAAAACACTGACAACTAAATAAGCACATTAAACCAGCTCAGTTGGGCCTTGCAACTGGAAAGGTGACATCACTGAACTGTGCTATTTTGAAGGCACTTACGTCCCCAGTTTAAAAGCTAATTCTTCCTATATTGCATTTTTAAATTTGTTGCTTGCTTTCCCTTGAATGAGACTGCTTCACATGTACACAGAATTTTTTCTACCTTCAGGAGTACACAAAACATCTATCTCAAAATCCTGAGGGCTTTTCAGAGCTTCAACTTAGAGTCAAGTTCAAGCCTAAAAATCATACTGCACTGGTGGCATCAGAGCAAAATTACCTACTTCATTTCAGGAAAATCCATATGAAGTATATTTACACACACTTCAGGGTAATGTATGCAGTGGAAAAGAGATTTGATGGGACATTTCCTTACCTTTTGTGCTATTTCTCAAAGGCTGGGATGGTATTCCAGGGAGATGCTATTTATAGAAAGGATGAACCTGGGGACTACTGAGCTACTGAACTATAACAGGGAGGTTATTTGGGACAGCCAGCATGGCTGCACCAAGGGCAAGTTCTGCTTGACCAATGCAGTGGCCTTTCTGTGATGAAGCGATTCCATCAGTGGACAGGGGAAGGGCTACAGATGTCATTTATCTGGCCTTCTGTAAAGCCTTTGACACATTCCTCTACAACATCTGTCTCTCTAAGTTGGAGAGAATATTTTATGGGTGGACTATCAGGTGAGTAAGGAATTGCCTGGATGGCTGCATTCAGAGAGTAGTGTTCAACTACTGGATGGAGAGCCATGATGAATGGTGTCCCTCAGGGGACTGTATTGGTATCAGTATTGTTTGATATCTTCATCAGTGACACAGACAGGGGAACTGAGTGCAGCCTCAAATTTGGAGATGACATGAAGAGCCAACAGATGTGTTTGACACACCCAAGGGATGGGATTGGGATGCCATCCAGGGGGAGCTGCACAAACTGAAGGAGTGAGCCCATAGGTTCACTCTCCATGTTGAACATCTCACAAGGTTCAACAAGGCCAAGTCCAAGGTCCTGCCCCTGGGTCACAGCAACTCTCAGTATCAATAAAGGGTGGGGCATGAAGGTATTAAGAGCAGTCCTGCCAAGAAGGACTTGGGGATACTGGTGAATGGAAAACTGGAGATCAGCCAGCAATGTCTTCTCGCAGCCCAGAAAGCCAAACATACCCTGTTTCAAAAGAAATGTGGCCAGTAGGCCAAGGGCAGTGATTCTGCCCGTTTACTCCACTCTGGTGAGACCCCACCTGGAGTACTGCATCCACCTCTGGGGTCCTGAGCACAAGACCAATATGGTCCTTTTGGTATGGACCCAGAGGAGGGCCACGACAATGATGAGAGGGCTGAATCACATCTCCTGTGAGGAAAGGCTGAGAGAGGTGAGGCTGTTCAGCCCGGCAAAGAAGGCTCCAGGGAGCCTTCCAATACTTAACAAGGGTGTAAAGAAAGATGGGGACAAACTTTTCAGTAGGGTCTACAGTGATAGGACAAAGGGTAATAGTTTTAAACTGCAAGAGGGTAGATTCAGACCAGATATAGGAAAGAAATTTTTTTATGATAATAGTGGTGACACACTGAAACAGGCTACCTGGAGAGCTGGTGGATGCCTCATGCCTGCAATCATTCAAGGTCAGGTTGGACAGGGCTCTGAGCAGCCTAACATGGATGAAGTTGTCCCTGCATATTTCAGGGATTTGGATTAGATGACCTTTTAAGAACCTTCCCAACCCAAACCATTCTATTACTCTGTAACTTAAGAGTAAAAAAAAAGCACCAGAATATTTAACTAAACTCAGTTTGGATCTTTTGGTATATCTTCCCCTAAAGCCCACAGAGAATATTCCCCTTAATATTCACCACAAGAAGCAGGGTTGCTTGAATTCCTTTCACTTCAAAAATATGGATTCAGTTATAAGGGGAACGGTAGGCACAAAGAGTTTTTATTTTCCTTGTGAGGTATTTTTCTAGAGCCATTTTCCTGAGCAGGTTGGACAAGGTTCAAAATTAATGCCAGCTGATAGTCCACAAGCACTGTCACTTTCTCTTATCTACAGAGACCTGACACCATTAAGTAAACACAGGACTTTGATCAAAAGGAATAGAATAATATTTATCACTACTGTATTGTTGCTGTTTAAAATACTTTGTCCTTCACAGCCATTCAGTGAGCAAAAAATCACTGAAAACTGCACAACTAGTCTCAACTTCTTCAGTTACTACTCCATTTTCACCCTCCCCCTTCACACTTTCGAGTGTGACCCTATCATGGAACAAAAGTTTGTCTGTATTGATTTATCCTCTTTCCCCAATCCCTGCTTTTTGTCATTGCCTTTAACCTATGAACATCAAACTGGTGTTTAAACATTGTCCAAGGAATCTGAAACTCAGTAAATACCCTTCTAATATGCCATTTGATTTTTTTAAGAATACAGACTATCACTCCTTGTGCAGGTATACATACATGTATTTTCCAGCATCAAATAAAAGCACATGACAAAACTAAAATCGGTGAATAAACAAAATTGAGACCCATGACACAGCATTCACTGCAAAACTTGAGGAACTCGGATCAAAGTGAAGGTGCTGTTAATGATGACTGTCATTTAACTTACTGGTCATCAAAAGCTCAAACTCTACATTACCCTCTGCACTGTTTCTGTGGAGTGCAAAGCCCTGGTCCACTTCCACAAAAATGGAAGAGTTTCAGTGCTCTTTGGGACTTGGCCTACAGTTCAAAGTAAAGTTTTATGGGTAGGTATATCCATAGATTTATAAAGCAGCAACATTAATAAGTGACTCATACACAGGCATTAACATATTTCTTTCATGAACATGCAAGCAAAATGCAAAACTAGTCCAGTAACACGATGTCGAACTTCTACAATGCCCTAGTCAATCTCTCCTTGGAAAATGGCTTAATACAGGAAATACTTGCTCATTTCTGTTTAGCAGTCACAGCAAAAGAACAGTAAAACTAAGATTATTTCTGTTCTGCAGTGCTTTGCTGTTGCTTTTCTAAATGTTTTAAATAAACAGCTATCATTTAAAACTGAAAAGGTTTTGTAAATAATGATTACAATTACTGGCACACATTATTTGTTGAACTTCAGGGTCCATACTCAAGACTCAATTGGTAGTTAACCAAATGTTGAATCATAAAGCAAAGCATGGTTCTCATCACAAACAGTTTACAACCTGAAGAGTAAAATATACACAGAAGCCCAGAGTGATATGTAGTGTACAGTCATGGTAATCTCAAAATGACTGCCTATCTGCAGATACCAACATGTGTTATGTAATGGAGGGCAGAAAAGAGAATTGAAGAGACTTTCAGAAGATTGACTTCACCACACATTACAAAATACTCTCAATATAGAGTTTTTACATCCTATTTCTCTTCTATTGCAAACTGCTTATATGTGTTTACACCAAACAATCTTGTTACTTTAAGCCATATCATCTATGAGCTGTCAAAACTAGTCACACATTCTTCTAGTCTACATGTCTTACTCCTTAAATCCCAACAACCCGGCAACGCTAGGATATAGTGAGCAACATTTGTATGACCAGGTCTTCATTTAAGAAGTGCTTCTGAGTCAACATCACCTCTCCTTTGTGCTGCAGTCACTGCTTTTTAAGTAATGGTAACAAGGCCCACATGAATACCAGAGGACTGTGCAACCACACCTGAAACCTAAATCTCACCTTGTTGGGCAGGGACCAGCCTGGGCTGTTGTATTCCACAGTAGCGCAAGCCCCTCTGCCCGCCTCTGGAGCCCCCAACACAAGAATGACCTTGAGCTGCTGGAACAAGCCCAGAGGAGGGCCCCTAGGTTAATCCCAGGGCTGGAGCACCTCTCCTGGACTGAGACGAGAGCTGAGGCTGTTCAACCTGGAGAAGAGAAAGCTCCAGGGAGACCGTACCGCACTCTTCAGATGGGCCTTACAAGAAAATTGCAGGCACTTCTCACAAGGGCATGAAGTGACAAGGCAAGAGAAAATGGCCTTACGCTGAAAGAAGGCAGGTTTAGCCCAGACCTAAACAAGAAACTCTTTACTGCGAGGCACTGGCACAGGTTGCCTGAAGAAGGCGTGGGTGCCCCACACGTGGAAGCACTCAAGGCCAGGCTGGACGCGGCTCCGACCGGCCCGCTGTGCCGGGAGCAGCGTCTCGGCC
>NW_008236932.1:6545891-6553793 GCF_000691975.1 Corvus brachyrhynchos | reverse complement strand
AGAGCCATGGAGACTGACTAGTTCTTAGTAGTCGGTGTATGTTAGGCAGAGGAGTGGAGGAAGCTTGAAAGCTTTTGTCAGTGCTCCAGTAAAAGTTGATGATCATTTGAACTATGAATTGCCTTGGACGCTTAACTGCAGAACACTATTTGTATTTTTAATGATGGACTTTGTTCACTATCACATGAATACTGATTTGAATTTCACTTTCACACAAAACTGCAGCTAATCAATAAAATTATGATACACCAAATGATTGTCCTCAGTGTGAATTTTTAACGGAGTTTTTTTGAAATGGTAGGTGAAGCGCCCTTCAGGTCATTGCAGTGTGCCTTCTCAAAGCCCAAAGAATTGTTGGGGTTTTTTTACTGTACCTTTATTATCTACTGTTTGGAAGGAAATTAGTTATTTTTCAGACCTGTGTTTCACTAGAAAATTTGCTGGTTGAAATAAACCCTTTTGAAGAACGGACAGGTTGGTTTTGTAATATTTCCTTATTTTTTATGTCAGTTATAGGCTGTCTAGTGCCTTCAGGTTTGAGATTGGTTTCTTAAAGCTTTAGAAGCCAAGATCTGTTTCAGCTCAAGTTGAAACTAATGTGAAAAGGTGAAATTCCATTATTTTCTACAATTATCTTTGAGACTATACTGAAAAGAGCTGTTTCTTCACGTTATGTCAGCATAACCCTCTGATCATAAGTGACTGTAGTGCTTGTTAAGTATGTGGATCTGCAGGCTCAAGTGCATTCTCCAAATGGAAAAACAATTTGGTACAGTACGGTCAATATCTCCTAATGAAAAAGTGTGGGTGGTGATGTCTGGTTGTGGTTTTTGTTTTGTAAACTTAAGTATTCTCAGAAAATACTAGCTAAACGCTCAAGAACTACAGTACCTACAATACCATCAGGATTGTCTTGCCTTAATAGCAGTTTCCAGTAAAGTACGAATACCCAAGTGATGTACAGATTCTGTCGAAGTAGGACAAGATAGGACTCTGTTAAGATACAATGCTAGAAAAATGTAACTGTGTCAGGCATCCTTTTCAAAAGTTGCAGGTATTGGCACATAGAAAAGAGGAGAGATCCTGGGCTTTTCTGATAGGATACGCAATTCTTTTTAACTAAACTTCTGTGACACTTGCATTAAATGGACTTCTGCAAGAGTACTATGTTCTTTGGAAGCTTGAATAAAGGATTCTTTACTTTTATATAAATCTTGATAGATAAACAAAACGGCAGGTTACAGAGAAAAAAATATTTCAGTAAGATTCAAATTAATATAAAAAGCCAGAGAAAAGATTTGGAATATTTATTCAAATTGCTGCTTCCATGTGGACTGCAGGAAATAATCCCTTGATTCAGTTAAGCTGCAAAAGTTTCATTTAACTGTTTAACCAGTTACCTGATCTGGTTATTGTAAATTTGGTTTTGAGAACAAAATACAAATTTAGGAAATTCCTTTAGTGAGATGGTGCAAAAAGCAGTACTTCACTACAGTGTCCCCCATGTAATGGTTCACAAGTGATGGCTTTCCTTCATGGCACACTTGCATGATCCTTGTCTATAGGAAGTTACATATACTGAGACTTACAGAAAAAGTGTATTTTTTGGGCTATAACTGTTCAAGCATCCCATCTGGATTTGTCTATGGATTAGTTCTAATAGTAGCTTGATACCACAAGCATGTTCAGCCAAAACCCTTAGAACTGATGGTTGGTAGAAAACACAGAGTTTGGAACTGCCTGACACACTACAGCATCTACACATCTGAAGTGCTGGGAGAGGTGGTACTACTGCTGCGTGAAGAGCTTTTACCTTACTTTACTTTTGGTTAAGGTCTGTTTTATTTTCTGTTGTTCTGCTTTGTGTTCAATAAGCAGTCAAATCTTGAAGGTCCAGACCTCACTTCTTACTCCCAAATTTTGTCTGTAATTCTCTTCATCACCTTCTGGACTAGGTTAAGTATTTTTCCTTTGTTTTAGTTGTTGTGGTAGTGTCTCCATGTTTCAGTGTCTTGCAGTGTTGAGCCTTTCTTCCTCTGGGCTGAGTGAATGCTGCTTCGCTGGATTTGGTAGAGAGTGCATGAGAGAACAGAACTAGTACAATATTGTCTCTGCGTCCCTCTCGGTGATGTACCCGCTCGGCACGGCCAGCTCTGGACGCAGCAGGCTGCGGGGGCCAGCCTCCGGAAACTGGGAGGCCAGAGGTCTGGCTCGTGGGTCCTTCTACGGGACCAAGGCAACAAAGGCAGGTGGTGGAAGAAGGAGGCAGGCTCAGTTCTGGGTGAAATCCGGGAAGTTTATTGTGCCCTCCAACAGGAGACTTCGCCTACCGGGGGTGCCCAGCAGAGAGCAACCCGGAAGGCTAGCACAGGAGGTTTTATGGAGGGATGGCGACAAAGGAGGGATCACAAAAACAACCAATCAGAGAAGGGGAGGGTGTGGTAAACAAGGTGAAGGGCACACAAGGGAACCAATCTTGGGAAAGTAAAGGAGGGACTCTCTCCCCAAGACCAATCACTCGACCCCCCGGCCAGGACTTCCTAGAAGCTTGGGAGGAGTGCCAGAGCGACTGGCGGGGTTCTGGGAGGAGACAAAGCTAGCACATAGGGCAATTATCATGAAACTGGGAAGGCGCCAACTGGGATGTTACAATAATACAAAATCTAAGGGGAGACCCAGACCAAACCAAACCGAACACACTCCCACACAATATACTGAAAAAGAAGAACTCAGAACAATGCTATCCTATTGTCCTTTTGTTTTATAATTTCTGTTCTTTGCTTCAAAATAAATTGAGTTGTATACTGAAATTTTCAAAACTCTGAATTTCAAAGTCATGGTTTTTGTCATGTTTTTGATTCTAGATTTTAAGTACCTATCTCTCTGCATAGTTACCTGAAAAAAGGAAAACTTTTTTTTTTAATTTGCTAACAGCAAATTTAATATATTTTGTTTTACACTGAATTAAAATTTTATATGGGTGTGATTTTGTATACAGGTAAGTTTTTTTTATTAGAAAATGGATTGAATATAGGTTTGGATTTGGGGTTTGGGTTTTGTTCAGTATTGTTTGTTTCTTTCCCCACATAAATACATAGAAACATAGCAATATATAAAATATGTATTAGGCAATAATATCTTTTCATTACTTTGCAGTGTTTAAAATATCAGTACTTTCTCAACTTTCTTTGACATACATAAATTCACAGAGGCAAACAGAAGCAAAAATGTTGTAGTCTTTCACTTCATTGCTAACAACGAAGTGAAAGAGTACAACAGAACTATTTTCTTTTATTCCTTAAGAAAGTGTTCAGTCTTAGCTGTAGACTTTTCTTACGCTTCTGTCCTGTACATCATATTAAGAAATTATGATGAAATGTATAGTTAAAAAAGTTATATGTGTGGAAGCTATATTAAAAATACATTTAAGACTTCTGGGGCCATGTGTGAATTTGATTCTTGAATTACTTTAAAACATGCATATGAGCAGAATGGCTCAGTGTTAGTGCTATATTTCATGTACATTCTATTGCTCTTTTGAGACCTAATTTAAGTTTCATTAAATATTGCACTCTGAAGGAGTTCTTTGTCCACTGTGTTCATCTCCTTGAATGTGCTAGGGCCTCACAGTGCTGTATCTGCCCACAGAGAATAATGAAATAAATTAAATGTCTTTGTATGATAAACTAACGCCATTCAGAATAGTTTAATTTGGCTACTTTCCTACCAAGGCAGTCATCTGTTACTCTTCCCTCTCCATCTATCTCACTGTGTTCAGTATCCCCTGTTGTGTTTGTTCAGTTCAGTAAAGATATTTGCAAGATGTATAGAAAGTCCTCTGTTCCTAATTTGCATGTGATTTAAAGTAGTGATTTAAAGCTGCATTTTTAGTGTTCACAAATTAGTAAGATCTTTTCTGTATGTTTTAAGTGATAACTGGTATCTGCATTGTAATATTGGGAAGTTTAGGTGTAGCTGCCCTTGAAACATTGTTCAGTAAAATATCCAAATAGCCCTTACTGCCACATCACTTCCAAAATAAAACCCTCTATCATTCAGAGAATAATAGCAGCATCTGATTATAAAGCTCTTTCTAAAAAAGCTTGCCACTGGTATTATTTCATGACTTTCAAGGCCAGTTGTTTGCTCTTTGTGCTGCCAAGAGTCTTTGTGCAGTCAGAATGTAGTTGTAGCAGAAAAGAAGATAAAACGCATTACATTTAGAGAACATAAAGAGGCTATTTAGATATAGCTATATAGGAGGGACTATGTTATAAATCTGGGAAAATGCCAAATCAGTTGGATAATCAAGAGAGAGAGAACATTTTCAGAGAGATAATTACTGTGGAAAGATGTGACCATCAAACAACAGCTAATGGAATTACTATATTCATGTATATTGATGTATTTTTAAAGAATAAAAATATTGAATGCAAATTTGGATAGAGTAAAAGATTTGCACTGAGGAAAAATTCAACTGTGTCATGCACTGACATGTCTTTGAAGTGAGGGCAAGCTTTGGAGAGCTGCTCTACAAACAATCCTTAGCCCCTGCTGAGATTATTAGCAGTGGTGCTCATTAAGGTTAATTTATTTCATGTGGAAGTTTGTGAGGGCCAGAAGACTGAGCATGTCCATTGTATAAATGCTGCAGAATTTTCAATGACCTCAGGTGCTTCCCATAGTTGTTTGCAATTTATCACCTAGATTAGTACAACTCTTAAGCACCCTGTGTAGTATTGGTTCATAATAGGGAAATGAGCTACAATCAGCCAGCAGCATCCAGGTGCTGTGCTTTGACAAACTGACTTCTAAGTGCCTGACCCAGCCTAATCCTGATTAGTGTGTAAGTGCTCAGGGCATACCCAGAGGTGAGGTGATTGCAAAGTGATGACTGCCTACAGAAATTATATGGGCTACTGGAATAACTGTGTTTGTTCCTGAATTGTAAATACTTAGCTGTGTCTGGCTTTTTTCTTCCTTATTAAGTTTGCAATAGTTTTTCTATGCTGGGGTCAGAATCATCTCTGTGGGTGTTCGTTAATTGTTTCCTCATCTTGAAGATAGTCAAACCATTCTGCTTAGCTACAGAAAGCTTCAATCCCAGCTGAGGTTCTATGACCTGTAATTTTGAATTTTTATTATTTCTTTTCCTTCAGAAGTGATGGATTTTTATTTTTTTTTAATTGTCAAAAATCTTACCTTGCTTTTATGCTTTGAGGGAGTTTTGCTGCACTTCACTGGTGAGGAAGAAATTATTCAGGGTGGATGCTGTAAAATCATTTAAAATCAGAGCAGTATACTTGAAATGTTTTGCCAAACACTTTAAAAGTCCGTAAGTAAGATGCAAAAAAAAAAGCAGAAGTTTTCAAAGAAATCCTATGGAAGATTTTTGTTATCTTTGCATTTAATTTTTTTTAGTGATGCAAGAGCTATCACTTCAGCAACTGTTAAGTACTGTATTACTTTGCATGGTAAACATGAGTGACTGGATCTACTGTAGGGCTCAGGTACATAAAATCTAAAATAAGGCACTAAAAACACCACAGGTGCTCAAAAATTTAAAGGTAAGTTTTTTACTACCTAAAGCAGACCCAAAAGGCTCTCTTCATTTGTCAGAGAAAGATTTTGCCTATTTTACTTTTTAAAAGTCTCTGTTTATTGTGAAAGAAGCAGCTGCAAAACCAGTGTAAAAGTCAAATGTGACCCTGAGTCTTGTATTCCAGTGCTGAAAAAGGCACTAGCAATTGGAGTGTGCATGAAAAGCTGCTGATCTCCTGGATATGCGTAGATGTGCTTGGATAAATTTTAGTAGTCTTTGGCTTGGAGAACATGCACACAGGGCATGAAGAGGAGGGCTTCAGGTGTCAGTCATTGTTGTTGCTAGCCTTGTTTTGGTACCAGAGAGGCTTTTGTTTGTGTTTTGCCTGAAAGAGTTTTATTTCAGCTTTTAGCTGAAGAAGCTTTTGTGCCCTCAGCGGATGTTTCTCTGTCTCCTCAGTAGCTGCTGCTTAGGGCAAAATGAAGAATCTTGCAAGGTCTATTGCCCGCCACTTAAGAGACTATAAGAGTGGCTAGAAAGAGACTGAAAATATTTGGTTAAAGAGCAGACAGGAGTGCTGCTGACCATATGGGCAAGAAGCCCTTGTTGCACTGACGATTGCCATGTAAAGGATGCTAATAAAAATGCTAGACTCCACAAAAACGGTAAAGGAAAATCTCGCAGTGGTGCAGCAAAGTTGCATACAAGCTCTTACAGGAAAGGGAAATGTGTTTATTTCCAAAAATTAAATCAAAATTAGGTTTACCCATTCACATTCATCCTTTCATAAGGAAAAACTCATAAGGACTGAGATACATGCATCTGGCAGGCTAGCCCCAAAACACATACAACATTTTTTCTGTCTCCACTCAGCCCTTACATGAATTCTTGGGTGAGACATAGGGCAGAAAATACCATCTTACAAGTCTGCTTCTCCAGTGTTTTCAGGTTGGCTAGCATTTACTAACTTTTTATATAGTTTTTTTGTGCCCTTTATGAGCTGGCTGTAAGTAGTGTTTCCGTTCCACCCCAGTAAATTATCAAGGCTTTGTCTCCTGGCCTAAGCAGCCTGAGAAAGTGCACACAGGCATATGGTGGGGTCTCTATGACCCGGTAGTGTAGGTGCCATTCTTACTACTCTTCTGCAATTTGTTCCTTTTATTTGTTCCCCCACCCAGTGACGTAACGACTAAGGCACAGACTCAGACCACCAAGGAATCTGAGACATCTAAAGAAAAGAGCTGGTTCTATACACGTCTTCCAGAGCCAGTATTTCCTTACATGGTATTTTTCACTAAGCAACCTATCACACATTGCCATGTCAGTAACACACTTTCTTAATGCTCTTATATGGGGGTGATCATGAGCCTTTCAGGTGTCTGTCAGTTTTGGGCAGGCTCCTCTCTGCAGGGCTCTGCCGTGTGGCATCTCCTCCCACCAAGGTCAGGCGGAGACCAGCTTCTCTGTGCTGCCGTGGCGTTCTGCAGGCTCAGCCCACCGTCTGCAGCTCAATTCTATCCTATCTTTCCCCACAACCCAGAGACTTACCCCCCTCTACCACACAGAACCATCCTGACTTTTCTGTTACAGATCTCTAGAGCAGATTCCAATGTGCCCTGGACTGCTCTGTTTTTGAATGGATTGGCACAAAGAGCACTTTTCAACTGCATTCAGGACTGCATTTGAAGCTAAATTAATGCCTGTTCTCAAATGCAGGGAACCGCATTGAACGGATGCACTCAACTCTCAAACTACAATCACATGAGTTTTATTTCTGTACTTTGTACATTAAATTTTACCAGGAGCTTGAAGTTTTCCCTTTCTGTATGCCAAGCAGCACTGTAATCTCAGAGAAACTGAATATATCATTGTGTTAACCTGTGCTTACTGCCAAATAGGATTGGAAGTCTTTATGTTTCCCCATGTGTTAAGCTATTCTGAGCAGCTTGTTCAGTACCAGTTCACAAAGCAGTTCTCAGGTGTTAGACACAATGTAAAATATAGGCAAGCTGCTGTTTTATTAGGAAAACACAGCTGAGGAGTCTCACACAACAACTTAAAGCTTAGAGAGCTTATTCAAGATGTGGCTTTGGTACTTGGCATAAAGAAATTTCAATTCATTATCTCACTTTCTAAGAGCTTGCTCAGCTTTGACAGTGGGAAACAGTGTCTCTGAGACAGAAAGGAAACATTTTGCTGATCTGCCTAAATGATTAATTTACTGATAACAGAAGCCTCAGTTCAGTGGGTATAAGGGAGCTGGGCTCTCAGACTTTCCTACAGAGATCTCCTGCACAGTGGTTTCTAATGGTGCTACCTGTTAATTCATGTTAATTAATTTCTATATTTTCTTCCCCCCC
>NW_008236932.1:6502751-6545464 GCF_000691975.1 Corvus brachyrhynchos | reverse complement strand
AATCCTATTTTTATGTATGTTGATTTTCATCCGTCATTTTTAATTGTAGGGAATTTTTAACTTGTTTTGCTCTTTAGAACTGTTAAGAAAAGAGGTTCACAACACAGATGGGTTCAGTTGATTCAGGGAATCAACTCTTAACTTTAAAAGATTTCCATATACTGTGTGAGTATACTGAAAAAATAAAGGCGATTTTTAGGATAGGAGAGATGTTACCCTGAGGGTGTTGACTGACAAAGCCTACACACTGGTTTTCTTAACATTATTTGTAAATAAAGTCCTTACTATCACTACTGATTCTTCAGAAAGAAAAAGGTGAGCTTCTGATGTGGAATTTGAAAATGTGTAATTCTGTCTGTAAGGGAACAACTAGCCAAAATACTGTCATTGTGCACTCTTTGCAATAAAAAGAAATAAAACAGAGACCAGGAAAGCTGCCAGTTTTTCTGCATAAAACTGTGTGAGTTAAGCTATAATGTGTATATGTAGCTTTAACTCATGATAAAGTTTGATCATGATCTCGAGTCTCTGCAATCACTTTATGAACTTACCTAATTTTTTTCCTCTTTAGGCAGAGGTATGAAAACTGTCCTTTTCGTGCTATCTCTTTTCAGTGACATGATTGTTCAGTACATTTATGCAGTCTCAGACTTTTTTCACTAACACATTTCTTTTCAAAGCAGGAATTTTAGTAATTTAGATAGGAGCTGTCCAAATAAGAAATTTCTTTTTAGCTACTAGCATAAATTTTGTGAAATGAAATTCAGGTCATGATGCAGCTTATTAGGAATCTCATTTAACTGAATCTATGAGGGTTGTATGGTTGCAAAGTTATGACAACTGCAAGCTTCAGTGATGCTGGCTCACTAGAAAATTTGTTGGACATGCATTTAGAATAATCTTCTCTGGAATGTTAAGTACATTATACAGTGCTTTTTGATTGAAATGGCTCACAAACTTTCTGGAATACAGAAGGTATTAGAGAAAGTTGTTTGTACAGCTGAATTTTTTGAAAAACAATGTGCACCAATGTGGAAGATAATGAAATAGTGTGGTTCAGTAATCACTGATTGAGCTGAGTCATGACCATTAAAAGCAAGAGTGAGGTAAGTTCAGCACATCAGTTAAACACAGTTAACTAAGATGTTGCAGAGCAGTGGACATTTCTCCTTAGCTGCCTCATTCTTTTTTCTGAGTAATCCTTCATAATTTGAAGAAAAGGTTAAATGCCATGTAGTGAAGCTGTGCACCACTGCAGATCTGGAGACTGTGCCATTTTTATAAGATCTGTAGGAGACAGCTTTTCACCTGCAAGTTCACAACTTGGCAACTTTTACCAGAAACTGAGTGAGAGTACACATTAATACATATTAATATTAGTACATATTAATGTTACTGGGAGTACATATTAATAATATGAGGAAAAATAGTGGAGGGTACTAGAAGGTGGATAAGGGCTGTGTAGTTTTGTATCTTTGCAATGGTGGTAGGAGTACATGCATGTGTGTATGTGAATGCATACACATACAGACTCTAATCTTTATATGGAATTTTTTATATAACAGCTTTTCTGAATACACACCCAAATACACACCAAGTTACAGGATCGAAATATTCTCTCTGCATTTCTGTCTTATAGGATCTCTGATTCCACTTCTATTTCAGTGTGCTACAGCTTTCAGGAACCAGGAGCATATGCTTGCTTGTGTTCAGATTTCTATGAAGGTCGTGGTGGCAAAATAGGTTTTGTGAGCCTGTCCTTCCTCTCATCCCCACTGGTTATCACCAGTACTTAAAGCAAAGATCTGAAGGCATCCAAAAACAATGGTGGAGTCCAGACAAAAGATTTCATAGATGAGTATTTCTTTACTCTATGCTTCCCACCTGGAGATTCACTGAATTCTTATTTCCTTTTCTCCCAAGGATGCTGGAGATGGCACATTCTCATTTCAGCGTGATTTGACTAATTTTCTAGGGATTAAATTGTTTTAAGATTTTATGTCTGTAGTTATACTCTGCTCAGCTTGGAAATTTTTTGCTTTATTTCTCATTTTTTTCCTTCTTGCTATGCACCTGTTGCTGACTATTGATTCTTTTAGATACTGGTAATGTTTTGGGAGACAGGGAAAAAGTTATTTATTCATACAACAGTCTTTTGGAAGCCAGCGTAAGTACTGGCCTGAGAAAAGCAAATAAAATTTGACCCTTCTGAAGTGATGGTATTATACTGATAGTTTGTGTTTGTTTTGCAAAAGAATAATCACTAAAATGAGTTCTACTTGCCCTAAAGCTGGGGATTAAAGGTGACAAAGCTGCATAATCTGGATTTGCCTTAAATGTGTCATAAATCTGGGAACTATAAAGAATGCAATTTCTTAATATCTGGGTAAGTCTTTCTATGTTACAGCTGAAAAGTGGAGATCAGGGTGCCTAGATAACAGGTTGCCCATAACCGATTTTTTGTGCTAGGTTTCAAGTTTCAATTAAACTTTAAAAATTATAAAATAAAATATGCAAAATACTCTAAAAATTTTACAGATTGATGTATTTAATTTTCCCACGCTTTTAATCTGTATTCAGCTATAAAATTGATGTGCATGGCTGCCAATCTATTCCAGATAGACATTCCTCATTCTGTTGCCGATTTCATTCCTTACAGAAAAGTAGTCCTTAAATACTCCCCAAGTGAAGATTTGTTGCCATCATGGAAACACGGTATTCCTTTTTCAGCTGTGGTAGTCCTGTTTTACCCTAGAAATTGAAACCTACATGTCCTTAACATTAAACTGTTTTTGTGCTTGCTGAGTGATGTATCTCATCAGGTTCTACGGACTTGTGAGCCTTCAGGTTCCTCAGATGGACTTGAACTTGCTCCTCTCCTAGAGTGGGTCATTCTACATTCTCCCAGTATCTGCCTTGGCCTTCAGCAAGTTATTAAATCTACCCTACCAGTGTAGGGGTTCTTCATAAATCTGTTCTGCTAAAATAGTAACTGGCGTTATTGGCTAAGAGAAGAAGGGCACTCATGGTGGAATCATAATTTTTTAAAATGCTGATGCCTAACACTCAAAAATGTAAGAGATAGTCCCTGTCCCTGAGTTAGGTGACAAGTTCTGTTGGTATTTCTGTGAAAAAACAGTGCAGTTTGGACTAAAGCAAATAAAAATCAGGGTAACAGTTTTGCATTTTGTCAGTCAGGAATCCCATGTCTTTTGTGTTTTCCATAAAGAATGGTTTTCTTATTTTTCTGCATGCTTCTAACAAATAGCTCTATCTTAACTGATTTGGAAATAATTTGCCTGAAAATCTCACTCATTCAGTTCTACAGAAAATATATTTTTATTGTGTTTAGTAAATAAAAACACCTAGTCATTATTGAAATGCTGCTTGCATTTTAGCTTCATGGAAGTGAGATTGGATTTATAATGAAACCCATCTTCATGGTATGTCTTACAAGTGGAAACTCTGTCTGTAACAGAAGCAGTAATAGTGTTTTTCTCATTATATTGTTCTACTGAACTGAGATCTACCATGCAAGAACATGACAACAAAATCAATCTGAATTGGTACTCTGTAGAGCTTAATAGCAAATGGTTTTGGGAAAAATTATAAGAGGTCATCAAATTCAATGTGGTATTTCTTCCATCATACTTGATCAACTTCTAGTTGTCAGTGTTTCAGAGAGTTTTGAGGTGACTGTAGAGTATGGGGAAAGTTATACTGAAGGAATAGAAGAATGAACAGTGCAGGAAAAAAATGAAGACACGGGAAAGAGGTGATAAAAGTAAGTAATAACTTGTTGAATCATTTACATCACAAACTGGAAAGAAATTAGTGAAATTACAGACTGGGGCTTGAGGAGGATGTTCAGTAAGGAGATGAGAAGGGGAAATGAGCACAAAGGAATAGGTAAATTAAAAAATGCAAGCAGTATTAAAGTGTAAAATTTTATAAGCGGTGAAAAATTGTGAGGCAGGGTAACATCTTGAAAAAGAGTTAGTGGGGAAAGCTGCAAGATATATATTTTTTTCCTATTGAGTAAATTAAAGTGCTGTAAGATGATATAGAAAAAATCCCAAAGTGTGTAAAATGACCCATTTGATTGAGACAGTGTGGCTTTACCATCTTACTGGTTCTGCAACGCTGCTAAAGGGGCTCTTTGTGATCAGAGCTGGAGACAACTATGCTGAAATCTGAGTATGTAGGCTGATAACCTTAATGAATAACTTCTACCAGGAACAGTCCTATGAAAGTCAGCTGAGATAATTGTTGTGTGAGGCTCTATATTGTGTAAGGATAATGCAGTGTGACTTACTAATCTGAAAAATATCTGGTGACAGGAGCAGAACAGTCAAATCAATATGGAACTGAAGATTATTCCCAAGAAATTTAGTTGTCACTGGTGACGAAGTAGCTAATCTAGATAGTTGCTGTGAACATGACAGCTGTGGTAATAAATGACTGAATATTCGCTGAACTGTTGTTTATACATGGAATCATGTTTTACAGCGATAGAAGTCTAGTCACTATAAACCCTGAATAAAGGTACATGTGTGAAAGAAGAGGACTGAAAACTGCACTTAATAAAATGTAGTAGTGTGACTATTTGCTTGCCTCAACAGCCTGAGGATGGCTGTGCCACAACACCCACATCCCCTTCCCTGATGTCAGACTTCACTTGCTGGGGGACCACTAGCAAGGGACCAGGCTGCAAGTCACAGGAGGTGCACTTTGCTACTCAGTGGGAGACGCACTGCGTGTGCCATGTTGTCGTGGGCATGCGCATGTCCAGCAGTAGTTGGTATGGAGCAGAGCAGGTGCCAAGGGCTATCTGCAGTTCTGGGCATTCAGCCAGCTCTGTGTTAGCCCATTTCCTTTTGAGCAGTGGATATTCCCGTGACTGCTCATGGCAGGAGTGAGCCAGCAACTAATAACAGTGGTGGTACATTGTTGCTGAGAAATATCATATGGTGAGGAATTTCACAATGAAGGGTGTTAATGGAGCCAGGTCCATTTGTGAGCCAGCTCTGATATGCTGGGCATTTCCATGGCATTTCCTCACATAAGTGGGCAGGAAGAGCTGTCATTGGTTCTCCTGTGCACAAAGTGAATATGTTAAATGTCAAGCACTCTGCAAAGACACCTCTCCCTGCTTTGCCACCCTGATGTCAGTCAGGCTTTCATGGACATCTGTTCACAGGCTCTTTTTGTGTAGGAACATAATTGTGTCAGATGTTAGTGTATGGGAAATATAGACTAATAAATTCTGATACATGGTAATAAACTTAATTTTTATAAATTTATATGTGCTTATGAGCTTGAGACAATCAAGGTAAAGTTACATGGGAATGAATACCCTAGTGAAGACCTGATAGAGATCTCAGTGTCTGAATCTGATCTTTTTTTTTTAAGATGGAAAGGAAAGCATTTGAGAACATACCTGATACAACATTTTTAAAAGAGACTTATTTGATAAATAGAAGTGGCAATTATTATTTTTGTATTAAGCAATAAGCATTCTTATGTTTTTTTCCCTTCAGATGCAAAAAGCACTGACATGATGGAGCTGGGATTTTTAAATGAACAGCATGGATCAATTAAAATAAGATGCTTGTAGTGATGGAAGATGACCATTTGCATTGATGTTGAGGTGAAGTATATTGCAGAGATATTTCACGGGAAATCTTTTGAATGCCATCACAGTGTTTATCCTCCACAATTCAGCATATATTTTTGCTAACTCATTACTTTGAAAGAAGTACTTGATCCCAAAATTTCAAAGCTGAATAAGAAAAATAGGCGATAATAACTGAAGAAAACCCCTTTTAAAATTTTTTTTATTTTTTTTCCCTCCCTTCTTCATAGTTTAAATTGGTAGTATTTGGGGGTGGCAAGGGGACATTGTTTCTAGCTGGGTGTCCTACAAAGTCATGGTGGGAATGATCACTTTTCTGTGTGTGCCTATGTTCTGTATCTTTTTCTGATTTTACTCACTTTGAGACAGGCTATTCTTTTTTTTAATCTAGGGCAATTTCAGTCATCCAGTTTTCAAAAGCAAACTTTCAAAAAGCTTCTTTGGAAGTGAGCTGCAGTAGTGAGGTCAGAAAAATTGATCAGGGACAGGTAAAGGGACAGAAACTTTTTAACCAGGTGCTGTTGACAAGGGAAAATGTCATTGGGAATGTATCCAAGCTCAGCAGATCAGAGAGAGGTTCAGTTAGAACTGTTGATTAGTCCAGTCCATTGCATGAAAATATACAACTCTAAAGGTATATAGTTATATGTATTCACTACCAGAGTAATCTACTTATATATATATATACATATCTGTGTATATAAGGATATGAATGTGTGTGTATATATATATATATGTGTGTGTGTGTGTATGTATAAATTTGACTGTAGAGCAGACATCCAGAATAGCTTGTCCACTTAATTTAAACTATACAAATCTATTGCGGTTGAGAAGGCAAAAAGAGGGGGGAGAATCTTTCATGACAGCTAATGTTAGGGATTTTTTTCCTGAAGTTCTAACTGAATATGTAGTAACCAGAAGACTAAGCCTGAAAGTATTTACTGGACACTTCTGTGATCCATTAGTTTGACTTAAACAACTCAATAGTACTTCCAGTTGCACTGCTTGCAGCCAAAAAATTACTTTTTTTTTTTTTTAGAAAAAAAAGAGTAAAAGCTTCCTCCCCCACCTTCCCTTGTATTTTCATGATTTAGAGGCCTGTACCTTGAGCACAATTCAGTAACTCAAATTAAGTAATCATGAAAAATGCCTCTCCCTTAAAATTTTTTATACTAAACGTACAATTAAAGGAAATTTTTCTTGACTTCAGAACCCATCTGGGAGATCATTTGCTTCCTCCAAAACCCCATATTCCACTACTGGTCTTCTCAATCAAGTAAAAGTATAATTGCTTTAATGTCCTAAGTGTCTCTCCTGCATAGGGTGAAGAAAAGGAGCAAATTTGCATTTACTGATTAAGGATGGATTTATGAGCTTCTTCCACAGCCTGTATGTACTCCAAAGAAGACAGGTTTTGCCTGATTACTCAGATTCCTTTTCTTGGTATAAACATGGTTACTTCAAAATTATAGAGACATGTTAGATTGGTGGGGGAGCAAAGGGCAATATTTCATTTCAGGGTGTGTTAATGCATTTAGTATTGTATTTTTGAAACTGAAACAAAACATTTTGATATCTCAGAAATGTGATAGATATTTCCAGTCAGAATTCTTTGATTTTTTTTTCTTAAGAGATGTCGCTCTGAATTAGAACAAAAATGTTTGATTTTGTTTTGCTTTACAAGGTTTCCCATGAACTAACATTTTACAGAAGAGCTCTGTGACACAGATCTAAATGTATGGTTCTCTTATGCTCCATGTAAATCTTGCAGGTACTGTTTAAATCAAAATCTGGCTTTGTTTAGCAACCTATGTTTTACTTTCTTCACATAAACATAGACACCAAGTATAGAGTGAAACTCCTCTGAGTATGAAGCTATGTGGAAAAAAACATTGTTCTGTTTTGTATTTTACTGCATAGTAGGTGTAGTTTTATTTAATAAAACTTTAATAATTCTGTTCCCATGAAATTCAAATATGTCATTGTTAGAAAACTGTCAAAATACTCTTGATTGTAGGATCTCTCAGTTATCATGCATCTCCTCTAAATTAGTTTCTTCTGAGAAATGCAAAGGCTAAGTCTTTTAACTGTGTTGTGTGTTAATTTTCATTTGTTTTTAAAAAGTCTTCTAACTGGCTTTTACCTACCACAGTGTTTTACATTTTAGCTGGTTTTGAGGGCTTTGAAATAGAAATCTACTGAAAAATACCTAAGTCTTCTGGAGGATGTGAAGCTGCTGAAAATACCTGAAAAGGATTTTTTAAGTCTCAGAAGCTTATCTGAGTTACCAAGAGGCTTTGTGTTTGTAGAGAGAGAATGGTCTGTGCCTAGGAGCTCACATGGAGAAAATTGTGGTTTGTTTTACTGTCGTAGCTGCTTCATCTGAAAATTGTGACAGGAGCCCAGTGTGATCATCAGCAGTACTGATGATGGCCCTGCAGACCAGAATAAGCTATTTTTAATATTCTCTTACTGATGAAAGCAATCTGTAGGTTTCAGGGAATACTCTTCTCATGAAACAAATCCAGTGAAACCATTGATTTGATGCAGGTGGGCTTCGCTGCTGGGTCAGTAAAATGTATTTACTAGTATTAAAAGAATACAGGTTTGTTTTTTTTTTTTTTTTTCTTCTCAGGTGTTTGTAACAACTTTATAGTGTCATGAGAGAAAAAAAATATCTTTTTCACTACACTTACAATATGTTATTTGAAATTTTGGACTGAGAACGTACCTAATGACTGTTCAAGCTAAGATTAATATCTTGGGTGAACAGTCCTCTCATGAAACAAACAAAAGTATGAGTGTAGGGATATACCAAACATTCCATAATTAATTACAGGCAGTAGAGACTGTAGAGGAAGGCTGAAGGTGTACTTTCACGATCATCTGGTTGCATTGTATGCAATTTAAACAGCTCTGCCTTCCTCAGAATGTCTTCTAAAAAACCCCTGACTGGTCATCCAGGTTTTAGTAAGGGATAAGGCAACAGAGTGTATGTTTCAAGAGGGAAATAGTAGATTCTCTTTCTTCAAACAAAACAGTCAATGGTGTCAGTCTGAGTTTTCTTTCTGTCAAGATGTGTCTCCACATGCTGAAACCTGATATCTTAGTTTTGCTTAAAGTATGTGCTTTAAACTAAAGCAGTTGGGGGAAAAAACCCAATAGTAATTCATGATGGTCAACAGAAAGCCTTCTAATAGCCAGTTTCAGGAAGAACTCTGCTAGATGTTCTTTGTTTCTCTTAAAATGAGTGTTTTGTCCCGACTGATGATATAATTTTTTTGAAAGGTAATTTTCATTAACCCTAGACGTGCACCATGATGACTCATTTTCTATAAGCATGCTGTTATTTGGAGTTTTCTCTCATTCTGTGTCAAATTAGGCAGAGAATATGAAGTTAATGTATGTTAAGTGCTTAAGGCATATTCCAATTCAGTATTAACAAAGATTGTAACACTTCCAAAAAACATTTAGGGTACCACTTTCAGTCATTTTCATTTTAAATTAATGGCAAGAGTTTCTTAAAAAATGTACATAGTCTCGATTGAGGAACTAATCAAGAAACTTCATGATATATGTAGAGCAAGCATTGGAATAGAAACAGAAGTGGTTTATGTTCCAGTCCACAAACATGTGCTAGATGTGTGCATGTGCCTCTACAAAGGTAAAGGGGGGACTTGTGCATTATCTATGTCATGGGCTGATTTTGTAAGATGCTGAACATGGGAAAAACAGAAGCGTTTTGAGAAGTCCATGGACATTAAAGACATATTTAATGATTGCAGGCATAAGAGAGGTCAAGTGAATGTATTTAAGGTTGAAGATGTCACAGAGGAAGCGTTGAAAGAACTTTATTTCAAGGAGGAAGAGTATGTCTCAGATTATGGAAGATCTTGCTTAAAAAGAACTCACAGTGATGTTAGTACTCATAAAAATCTGTCAGCAAGACAAATAATAAGAATATTAGTGGCTCTAGTTTATTGTGTAATCATGTAGTGTGAATGCATTATGTTTAACTGCTGCTCAAAGGCTAAAGCTTTCTGTTGTGCAGAAGGCTTGACAACACCCACACTCTCTTTAAAATTCACTTTTGTTTCAAACTGAGATCCTAAGTGCGGCATGAGCGTTTGTCAGACTGTATTTATTGAGGTGAAAAAAGTCAATGAAAAATCAGTGTGACCTTCCAAAGTGTCTAAATGCCTTTCACCCTCACTGCCAACAGGATAAGTCTCTTACCTTCTTGTGAAAATCAATTATTTTACTAGTTGCAATCATGTCTTCTGAAGACAAATGGGAAAAGTCAATGGGAAATGTACTGCTAAAAACCCAGAGAACAAAATACAGATTAAGCTATTAATGTACAACCAAAACCAAATATATTTTAAAATGCTTTTTCTAATTTATGAGAAGCAGCTAATTGGTTACTTTATTTTTAGTCATAGCCACATGACTAGTTCTATGCTAGAGTAGCTAAGTAGAGTCAATGGACTATATCAGGGTTTGTGTCCAGTAAAAATTAATGTATTATTACTATTGAGGAGCAGTCTGGTTGTCTGTAAACACTTGCAGGGTTTAAGTGTAAAAATTTAACAGCCCATTCAAAATATTTTGAGTTTCTGTAGAAGCCTTTGTGCTGTCTTTAATTTTACTATTTAATTATAAAAATGTCTTGTAATAGTTTTAGCAACACTCCAGTTCTACAAAAAATAGCACCTAGAAGAGCCAGATTTCTCTGTAAGCAATGGCTTGTATGCTACTGAGCAATCTCCACCATTAGGGGTTCATAGCAATATTTGTTGTGTTCCTGAATGCAGGTTACTCAGAATGATGAATGTAATGGTAATGGGTTGATTTTTGAAGACTTAGTCAATAACCAAATTTATTTCAATGAACATTTTTCCATGTGGCAAAAATTAAAGTCTAGCAGACACTCAATCTTGGTTTTCAATACTGTCATCCTATTTATGGCAGAAAGTTCAATATGTAGAAATATTAACATCCTGATTGGAAAATGTGTTTTATTTTGGTAACACATTGAATTTTTGAAACCAATAATGTCCCTGAACATGGCTAATTACTGCCAGTAACCTCTAGTTAGACTGTCATGGTAAAGGGGAAGAAAAGCCAATGGTACAATTTGCAGTTAACAGCCATTATTTATAGTGTTACTATAGCAAAACTTTTTGTTTGTTTATTTATTTGAAATAAGGCATTTATTAGTACCGTAATTCATAATACTACTGATAGATTCTTTTTAAAGTTATAGCACTCAGTAAAAATAGGTGGGCAAGCGCACTGTACACTTATTTTATTCTTTTTTCTTCTTGATTAAAAGGATTTCCTCTTCAGGTAGGGGAAAAGCACTATGCTTTATCCTGCTGAGAATACCAGTAAATAGGATAAATGCAATGGAGATTGGTGGCATGAATTCTCATTTACTGTTCCATGGACTGATACAGCAATATTTTGAATAGATTATATCCTGCTTTTTACTCATCGCTACTTAGAATGGCTATGGGGAAGTAGAGGATTTATGCAGCTTTTCCCACTGAAAAACCCATCCATAAAGATCTTAAGATTGAGCCTGTCTTTATAAACATCTACTCTGTCTGCAAACAGCATTTAAATAGATGAAATATAATTGTCAGTGGTTCGAGTTTCATTTACTGATGTTGGAAGGTAAGGTCAGCTTGTGTCTTTCTGCTCACCAGTGTGTGCCTTCATTTCTCTATCAAAATACATACTTTCTGAAAAAGTTGTTGCCACTTAACCATGTTACTGCAGCACTTGAGTACAAGGAACTTGTACATGAGACAAGCCCTGTGCTAGAGATTATGGGGATCTGTAGCTTGCAATTGAGCAGAACAAAAAATTTGTCAAGTTTGTCCATATTAGTCTTTCAGTTACTGATGAGTATTGTAAGGAAAGCTGACAAGTCTGTCTCTGTGAGGATCATGCTTAGACAGTGTTTAGAATATCCTAAAACATAATGATTCTTGTGTATGCAAAAAGCCAAGTGGTGGAACTAGGGGATTTTTTTTTATTAAAATGTGATTGAATATCTCCCTCTGTATCTCATTCATACTTAAAAATTACATGCCATTATTTTAGTGAGGTCATGCTTTTCCGTAGGTGTGGCTCAGGACCAGTTGATGTTACCTATCAGTGCCTTAGGTTGGATTGCTTTTAAATTGTTTCCAAAGGCAGAGAAAAATAGGTATTAAGAGAGGGAAAAAGGATAAGAAAGGAAAAAGGTAAAGAAAACATATATGAAAGATAGTTTAATATATTCAGTTTAGATAAAAGTTCAGAGATGTGAAACTACTAAGGAGACTGGCCCTAGTAGCACTGTTTACTTCCTAATTATGTATTTTGCATGGAAATGACAGGAAAACAACTTAGATGAGATGAAAGCAAGAGCAGTTTATACTTATAGCTACAGGAGAGATCACAGAGCAGCAGAGCAACAAGCTCTGCTGATGTGAGCTCTGCCCAAATGGTTCGGTTTTGCTTTTTATATATAGCCTTAGGGTAAACACTGTTCTTCACCAAACCTGTCAGATAAACAGGAGGTGGTAAATAACAGCAATTTAAATACTTCAGGTAAGGAAGCTCCAGACAGTATATCCTTTTGCAAATATTCCTTTTACAAATAATCCACAAATTTGTTAATTAAATGGTGCTGACTGCCAAGGCCATTAGCTGCAAATGTTTTTTAACTAATGACTGCAAAGACCTATGAGGCTATAACTATTTCACTTCCATATTTTCTCCTTTGAGACTTAGAATCTAACATCATTTTTCTCTTATATGTCTAAAGTACAGTAGAAGGGCCACAGATCCCTGCTCATGACTCCTAGACTCAGTCACTCCTTGGACTGTGCTGTCACATCATCTGGTCTTGTCTTTGGGTTTTATAATCCTGTGTGGTCATTCGTTGCTGCTTGTTCCGAGCTTCCTTTCCCCTCTCCCCAAGACAAGCCAGGACTTGCCTCTGCCATGTGCTCCTTTGTTCCAAGCGCGGGGAAAGCCAAATGTAACTCAGACTCTTTAGCAGTGTCTCATTGGCCGGTCACCCCGGGTCCGCCCCCAGTCCTCCCCTTTCCCCTTCTCAGGGTAAAAGAAGGACCCGAGAAGGGGCCCACCCTCTTTGGCTTGCATCCCTTCTGTGAACATCTGCCTCCGTCACTGTTTGAAAGCTTCTAATTGCAGGAATTAGACTAACAGAAGGCTATATTTCTCCCTCTTTGCTTCGACTGGTGGTATCAGCTTTGCAGCTACCATTTGCCGCTTTCAGAGCTACTGAAATGCTGGATTGCCCGTGCTACCTCTCTAGGCTGCCCGAGGCTTTCTAAGGCATTGAACTACGAGCACTAGCTGGTAAAAAGCTGTGAGTATTTTCTGCAATCATTAGGCCAAGCACTTGTTCCCTTTTCTTCTTCCACATCCCCCAAAACATTCAGTATCATGCCTAACCAACCTAATGGCCTTCTGAGCTGGAATGGCTACATCAGTAAACAAAGGAAGGACTATGGGTGTCATGTTACTTCTGTAAAGTCTTTGACACAGTCCCCCACAACATTCCTCTCTGAATTGGAGAGAGATGAATTTGATGAGAGTACTGGTAGATGGATAAGAAAGTAGTTGTACAGTGAGAGTAGTGGTTAGTCTCAGAGTCCTGATGGACATCAGTGACAAGTGGTGGCCTGAGGAGTCTCTGTTGGGAAAAATGTTATTTAATATTTTCATTGATGGTAGAGATGAAGGCATCGAGTGCATCCTCAGCAAATTTGCAGATGATCCCAAGCTGAGCAGTGCTGTTGACAGTCCCGAAGGAGGGGGATGCCATCCAGAGAGACCTGGACAAGCTCAAGAGGTGGATCCATGAGAATCTCATAAGGTTTAACAAGATCAAATGCGAGGTGCTGCACTTGGGTTGGGGCAACCCCCAGTATCAACAAAGGCTGGGGGATGAACAGATTGAGAGCAGCCCTGTGAGAAGGACTTGGGGGTGCTGGTCAGAGACTGCTGCCTTCAGCAGCACCTACATACTGGACTTGCATCTAACATAAACAGAGCAACCTAGTCCCCGTGCTTTTTTTTTTTTTCTTTTTTCCTGAGAGTTTTTCTAACTTCTGGTTTGGGATCCTGTTTTCATTTTGGAGGCCTCCACATGCAGATAAATACATCCCACTAAAACTGGTGTACCTTAAATCCCTTGGACTCCAAGGCACACCCTAAGTGCATTATTTTATCGAAGGTATGGTACCTTTTATAGGAAACTTACCTGCCTGAAGGTTTAGGAGAGCAGTACGTACACATGCAACATTCTGCAGTCCCTTTTGGGACACTGGAACTTCTGTTTGCACACATTTTAATTAGGGGACCTATTCAGCCTGGGTATCAGCTCTCCTCGCTGTTGCTGACATATCTCTCCAGCCCAACAGACACCAGAGATTTAAACAGAGATAGACAAGAACCTTGGGAATGTGCTCCCAGTCACAATGTCTAGCCCCAGCCCTCTGCCAGCCAGGCCAAAAGCATTGGCATGCCAAGAGGCTTCCAGTGGAAGCTGGCAGCAGAGTTTCAGTCTGACCTGCAGCTCCCCATCTCAAAGGTTTCTGGGGGATTGTACCTTGGTTTTCAGCAGCCAAGCAGGATGTAGGAGTCAAGCCATGGCACCATCTTCCATCCTGAAACTATGACAGTTTGATTTAGATGAGTTCAGAGCAGGAACAGTTTACTGCTATAGCAGAGACTACATACCATCAGCATGACAGCCTCTGCTGATGTGGGCTCTGCCCAAATGGGACAGTAATGGGGTTTATATACCTTTAAGGTGCACAATCTGTTCTTCATCACAACCTGTTAGCTAAGCAGGAGGTGCTAAATAATGACAGCAACTGAAGTCCTTTATAAAAGGAGTCTCCAGACACTGCATTGTTTTACAGATCATCCATTACTTTGTTAATTAAATGGTGCTGACTGGCACAATCTTTAGCTGCAAGTCTTAACTGTGAGTCTTGCAAAGGCCTGTGAGGCATTAACTTTTACTTCCATGTATTATTACTGCTGTTCAACAAGGAGAGGTAGTCTTGCAAGACACAAGTTTTGCCAACATCTTATTTATATGGATGTTACCAGAAATCAAGTGATACCAGATACCAAATACCAGAAATCAACTGATCTAACTCTTACAGCTCTGCTGATATTAGTGGAACTGCATGGACTCACAAGACAAATGGGTTTTCAACCAGTTCATATATGTTTTAAAAGCAGCTGCCTTTGCAATTTTGTTTTCAGAAGTAGATACCAAAGTGTCATTGCTGCTTTCATGAATGAAGGTGTTTATCAAAGTATTAGATATCTAGATTTCTTGTCTTTGCAGTAAGTTGAATGACAATATTGAAACTGGATTTATATTCTCTATGTGTACATATCAATCAGGCAGTTTACAAAGATTGCTGTGGTGGCGTGTTTAAAAGACTGATGAATCAGCTTAGTTTTATAATCTAACAAAAAAAGCTTTACTAAATTAATTCATTAGCAACATGAACTTAGAAATGATCAGTTCTTACACAGTATTAATCATCATAACTACATATACAAAGAAGTGTCTTCACACTAATGACCTGAGAGAGTTACGAGGATGAACTAGCAAGGGACTAATGGCATATATTTAGGACTGCTGGCTGGAGTAAATGGTGGCTCTTGGTCATGGATGTGACAATGATTGGCCTGATCAGCTGTTGGACGGGAGAAGCCAGACTCAGCTGTCTCTTTGTCCTCTTTTTTTCTCTCTAGCTTTCTTTGCTGAGGCCAGATGAGTTTAGGTTATTAAGCCTTGCTTGAAACAGGGTCTTTGCTAATCTTGTTTTCTTTTGTCATGCTAGTTAATCATTGTCTGTGTAGAGAGTTGCCATGCCAGTACATAGTCCCGCCTGTTTATCTTGTCCTTTGTCTGGCAACTTTTTTTCCTGGATGTCTTGTCTGGGGAGCTGAACTCATATTTCCCACTTCAGTAATCACATTGCTCATATAATTATTCAAAACTGTGTTTGGCTGTGCCATTACTGCATTAGAAAATACTTGCATGTTGTTGTTAGTTTTACTATTTTAGTACCTTTATACTGGTATTCAAAGTAAGTTTAATCCTTTTGGGTACATTTATAATTTACTGGTGTCCCAAACCTCTGTTTTACCACTTTCACTTTTCCAGCTGGTTTGCTATTATCTATCCTGCCACACAGTACTTGCAAGCAGTTACAGCTGCGTACAGAGTATTAAGACAATGCATAGCCCAACAAAATAAGTTTTGCTCACATATCAAGGTCATGATTGTTGCTACAGGAAGCTCTTGGCTTCACCTATCATGTCTATCTGCATGGTCTATGTGGCCAGGAGTTGAAGAGGCCATATTCTCCTGAGTGTTGCACAAGGAAAGAAATCTTTCATGGATATTCCAGCACTTTGGAAATAGCTATGCTTTAAATATTCTCTTACTATTGCTTTGTCTCTTCCCTGACCTCCATGAAGAAAATCAGAAAGAGTTAAAAGAACTTTCCACAGCTGTAATACATGTTAATGAGTTATCTCATTACTGCCACATTTACTAGGATTTTCCACTGAAACAGAGTTTGTTTCATTTTAGTTTTTTTCCCCAAACATTATTGTGATTTTATTTTTTTTGAGTGCAGTTTGATAGTGCTCTGTTAAGGGCAGCAATTTTACTAATAGGAAATAGATAGGAAATATGCCTTTTGGAGAAGACGTAAAGGAGTTAACCGCAGTTGTCAACCATGGAATTATAGCACATCTGGGACAACCCCTGATCCGTACAATGGGTCACCTTCAACCCAGTGGTGAGTTGGCCTCTCCTTGAATAGGCCAGAGGACTTACTCTGATGAAAGAAGGTCAATAAAAATGCATTTACAACTGAAATGGCAACCTGAAAGTAGGTAAGAAAATCTTTCAAAACATAACGATAAATGAAGTTGAGTAGGAGGAGAAACAATAGGAAAAAGTAAGCTGTAGACTGCCATGTGGTCTAACTTTACAATATTTTATATATATATATGTGTATGTGTGTGTGTGTGTATGTATGTATGTATATACACACACATACATATTTTTTTTAAAGCATTAGGTAGAAACCATTATGTTACCTGGAAATCCAAACACTAATGTTAAAGAGATGACAAGATAATGATGCTTGGAGGAGTTAAAATGCAACACAGGCTTATTTAGTATTAAAAGTGTAAAGTCATACCGAAGCAATGAGGAGACTACACAGAAAGATTTGGGTGTTTTGTGAGAAAGGTTTCCTCCTGCTTCATAAATAGAAAAAAGACTAAAATAAAATTTATTTCAAAAGCATGAAAAATCCTTCTGTAAATTTATCTTCTGTTTGAGATTTTTAAGAGTTTAATAGCAATAATGGGATCAAAGTTGATCTGACGCGGAGTACTCCTGGAGTGACACAGTTATTTACTAAAAAGGATTCTTTTTACTTCAAAGCACTCCCTCCATGTATTCCAAGTTTGTTCTTATTGCAAATATTATTAATACAATGTAGGCCAGATAATTTTGTAAGAAAAATAGAAAGTAATGAATTATAAGTAGACCAGAGGGGTCCTTTTACCAGACTATCAGAGTTCCATCTGACTCTCTATCACTCCTGCAAAACTGTATATTGTCTCAAGAATTTGTTGCTGAAACCATACTCACTAAACCAATCAGATTGTAAAACACAGGTGGACTTAGATTACTTCAAAAACAACATGTGCATGCATTTTATTGTACCTCACAGTGGGCAGTATCTAATGCAGATACTAATTGTTCTAACAAGAAAAACCTCCTAGAACTATTCAGGCTTTGAGGCTTTTGTCTTTCCACTGCATATCTTGTGCAAGAGAGCTTCATTCCGGGTATTCAGTATCAATAATGGAGTTTTCTATTTCAAGGTTTCTGAAATTTTTATTTGATACAGTATATTGCTTAGTAACTTCTTTAGCCCTCAGGTTCCACTGTTATTAATTTCATTTATTGTCAGCTACTCTACATATTTTTTCTTACTTCATGAGATAAAAAACTGATGTAAAAATGTTCCAGTGTAATTAATTATGGAGAGTGAGCGATAAAACTCCAATTCTTTCTTATATTCTTTCCTATGTGGGTGAATTCATGCCAGAGCACACTAGAAACAAGCTTAGTTTTGTTTGGCTAACACTGAATATCCATTCTTTCAAGAATAGATACAATATTCATCCTGATGCAAAGAGGTGGCTTCTAACACCTCAATGAAGTAATCTATCTTCACCAAGCCATGACCTCTCCATGAGAACCATCTGCCTCAAGGTTAACAAAAGACCAATAAGACCTAAAGGGAAAAGGTTAAAATGTTTTATTAATTTTTTTGCCTTTTGGTTGTCATGAAGAGGACGAAAGAAGTAAAATGCATTTACTTTACTATCATTCATTAAATGTTATGCTTTTTATGGAGAGTTTGTGTGTCTATGTCCGGTATCTTGTCTGTGAACGTGACTTCAATGGACATCCAAAAAATGTATTTACAAGATTCAAGTAAAAAGGTTTCCTTTATTTTTGTCTCCATAAATAATTTGACTTTACCTTTTAATTTTTAATTTTTTAAAATTTTCTTAATATTGGCAGCATTTCAGTTGATAAAACTATTATCAAAATAGATGGGCTTACTGTTGCAATTCCTGAATGGAATATTAACTGAATAAATGAGACAGAAGAAGCTGGCAAGCTGCAAAGAGCAGAAGATAGATATAGAAGGAGCCCAGGTCCCTTAGTGTTGACATCTCTTTGCCTTATGAAAGTAAGAAAGAATTGTGTGTGGTGTTCAGAGGTGACTAGTCAAGTATTTGAACATATTTTCTCAGTGATGTCCACTTTATATTGTAATGACCACATGGGTGTCATGGAACTCAGTCTTAATTTTTACAGATGTAACCAGGATAAGAAGGAAGTTCTTGGGCTTGTTTTTTGCTCCACCCTCTTCACAATATTGGCTAAAGCACAATGCAGGTTTTTTCTCTGGCCACACAGGTATCTTCTCTCTTCAAAGCCCATTCTCTGTGTGACACAGTTCTTGGTTAGTGAGTAGAGTAGCAGCAGAATAAATGATTCTATATGTGTGATGAACTAAGGACAAAATACAAAATTAATCCAAGAGCATGAAAAATTATCAATTAAGGGTTCTCATTAGCTATGTATGGTGCCCTAATTGACCTTTTTGACTGCATAATCTCAAGTGATAATTGTTTGTGGCACCGGCAGATTCCTCTGTGAATATTATCTTTTAATTAATGCCAGAAACTGATTTAATTCCTTTTAAACCTCCTTTCTACAAAGCAGTTCCTTCTTGCCTCTTTTAAGTGTAAACAGAATGCTTTGATTTTGTTAAAAAATAATCAGTAAATAAAATAATAAAGTCACTGATTTAATCCGTGACTACAGATAAAGGAAAATCCTGAAGAGTCTTGTCTTACTCCTTGAACATTGTGTGATCTTGTCTTAGGATGGGGTTTTAAGTGAAATCCTACTCTTATATTGGTCTGTGAGTTCTACAACTTTGCTCTCTGTAGAATCAAAATTTCTTTGGGAATGTGTTACGTAGTTCTTAGTTAAGTATATGTTATTCAAATAGTATAAGAAGCAAAGGAAGAAGCAAGGAAGCAAAAGGAATGTGGAAGATTCCATTTAAGGTTCTACAACACCATAACCTTAGAAGATTCCATAAGGTTCTACAACATTGCCTGATCTGTGGGTGAGTGGTGTGAAGAAAAACTCTCCTGTTAAAATCAAAAGACAATAAGCATGAATTTTCTATACAATTTCAAAATGCAATTGGAAAACTACTGATTAACAACTGCAAAGATGCAGTTCTAAGGTGTGTAGATAGTGTTCGTGCTATAACACTGTTACAGTCAAATTATCTTATTACTACATTCAGAAAGAACAGATGAATCTACTTCACTCCCATCTAGATAGGAGTCCAGCAGCTTCCAGTGTATAAAATAGTTTGCTGTATCTTTTTTTTCAAATTTTGTTTTATTTTTTGCCTTCTTTTTACTTCTATCCTGCTAGGAAGCAGGCATACACTACTTTATCAGAAATGTTCTTCTCATTATTTCTAATGTAAACCTGGATATTTGAAAAATTATAGGAATGAGAAACTAAACTCATGAGATTCCAGCCAAGTTTTACCAGTCTGAGAGGCTGCTCCGTAAATTTTATTATTTGTGAGTATGTAAATTGTTTCTCATGCCTCACATCTCTCTGTGAGTTCACTTCTTTCCTTTAGAAATTGAGTTAACATCAAACTTCAGAGTAAAACACAGTTGTAGCCACCACTCTTGTTTGTTACTTCCCCATCCATGTGAAACTGAAATAAACCCCTCTTATCAAAAGTTTACCAAACACCATTTTCTTTGTTCTTGTATCCTCAGCATGGCAAAAAACAGGCAGCCTTTTGTTAATGACAGGGTGCTAACTGTATGTAGGGGACTCTCACATATATGTAGATTCAAAGAGAGATACAAAAAATACAGAAAATAAAAACTTATGGTAAATTATTGCCCTGGTCATTATGGTTTCTTGTCATGTCATACATAATTGATAATTCACACCCAGTGGGCTGAAATAGTTTCTGAAAAGGGATTACCCTTTTCTGATGGAGGAAGAAAAGCTGTTACCTTCCTGAACAATCTGGAAGCATGAATTTGCAGGGTTTAAATGGAAATCTGACTGACCTAGGGAAAATGTGTAATAATGGATGGAAATGTCACTTCCATCTTTTAAGTGAAGTCTTATTAATACAAAGAAATGCTCTTCATTTGAATTCCTAGTCTATTATTTTGTGGGTAATTTGGAAAAAAAGAATTTACTTCTACAAACATTACTGCGTTCAGGTTTGGTGACCCAGCAAGTCCTTCATGTATCTGCAGTGTTGAAGACCTAATATTGGGGCTTTTTCTTGACAATTTTGACTTCCAATTTTCCTGCCAGGTGCTGATTTAAACCTGTGCACAGATTGCAGGCGGACATCACATTACAATTGCTTCATCTTAATTTCATAATAACCCTCTGCCTGCCTGTCATTCATAGCAGGAGGAGAGACAATGGCTGTCCACAGCAGCTTGCCTTTGTGGAATGGTCTTTTGAAACTAGCTTGGCCATACCACTTAGATAACTATAAATAATTGAATTAGCTGCAGTCTGGTAAAGAGATGAGATCAATTGAGCATTTCTTTATAATTGTATCTTAAAAATGAAACCTCTAAATTTGGGAATGTTTCTTACTATTTAGATGTAATTAGCGCCTGTAGAAAGTTTTATATTTTAACAGAAATACAGAAAAAGATTACCACAATATCCCATTTGTCTTTGTAACATTAGGTGGTTTTGTACAGGTCTTCAACAAAGTTGTTAATTGTAAACTTTCAAGGTCATAGAACTTTGCAAGGCTTTATGAGACAGCTGTTGGCACAGTGAGGCCCAGATTCTGCAGTCAATGTAAACTGCAACCAGTAGTTCTCAGCAACTTAGCAGCTGGTTTGATCTGCTGAGAGTGTTGGGCTGCTACTTCTGCTGAAAGCAGAACAGACACCTAAGTGTATAATTCCTCATTTGCTGTGTGAGCTGCAGTACTTGCAAAGAAAATAGACTAATTTTATGGAGAATTCTCTGACAGCTGTGTTTGTGATAGATCATCCATTCATCCATCCATCCATCCATCCATCCATCCATCCATCTCTCTGCTGGTGTTTGCTCTTCCCAATACTGACCAGAGAAAATGACCTTTGACCCTATGAGATTAAACTCATATGGTAAAATTTCCCTTCACTTCTTAAGTTTACAAAGGAAATTGAAGCAAAAGTGATCATGAAAATCATTGACTGAAAAAGTTTTCTTTTTAAAACAATAAAAATATTTAATTTCATACACACAAAAAATCTTACGAAGGTTCAAGGTTTCATTTTGTGTTCCAATGTTCAATGTGTAACTCAAAACATTTCAGAATAAAATATCAAAATATTTTACCTAAATGGGTCAAACCAAAATGCTTCAGCATGTCAGAACTTTTTTTCCTGTTCTTTTTCATGCTTTTATTTCTGAATGATGAGTATAACCCAAATGAAAATCATTTCAGATAAGTACCTCTTAAGACTTTGAACTAGTGCCTTGGGATTTCAGTTTTGAGCTGTGTGAAGTAGAATTCAAGAGTGGTTGTTTTGATGCCAGAAATTGTAGAGGACATTCAGAGGACATTCAAAGCCTAATCCTGTTGGGAGGTAAATTTTGATTTGTTTTAATAAGAGATCTATTTAAGACCTTGATGCCAACAGTTCATCGCAATTTCTTTCCTCCCTTTGTCTGGTGGTACAGAATCTAGGTCCAAGCCACGGTTTTGTGTTGCTTTAATTTTTTTTTTTTTTTCTGGCCTGAATTTTTGCAGTCCTGCTTTTCACATGCACACCACCCTTATTTGAGTAATATTTTATCAGTGTGTCCCATTATGATTTATTACATCAACAGATCATTGGAGTGACAGCTGGCTCTGATGATGCATGATCTAATACATCATAAAAACAACATCTCACTGCGATTATGCATTACATAAGATTAATAGATAAAATCCCTCCTTTTTTATTAGCTGTAAAGGGGGCTGTTAATAAGTCCTGCAATGGCATTAGTATAAGAATATTAGAATAAAGTCAGATAGTATTTCTAGTTTTAACTTCTATTTTCACTCTTGAACACAGAATGGAGCGATGTATGTGAGAATCATTTTAACTGTAGCTGCAACAAGTAAGGGAAATTCAAAGCAAGCCCATCCTTTACACAAAATGCAATACTTCCCAGTGTTATTCAGTACAAAGTTTCTCAAAATCATCCTGTTCCCTCTTGCAAAATGAAGGTATTTCCACATGCAGCCCAGTTAAAATTGTGAGAAGTCAATGGAAAGTATTTCATGGCCCTTAGTATGCTTATAGTCAGTCATAGAAGAAAGCAGAGAAATGTCTGAGAACCACTGTAAAAGGTCTCTAAGAAATCATTTACAGATAGTCTCCAAATTTGCAAGATGCTGTGCACTTGATTGAGTGGGCAGATGCATTAGTTTACTGATGCTAACCAACTCAGATTTACTTATATTTAATAAAGCCATTTAAAAAAAAAAAAAAAAGGACGAAACCCACAAACAAACATGTAGAAGAAATTTTTTTCCTCAACGCTAGTGGAATAGATCAACTTCTTGTCTTTTTAGTCTCTGTGATATAGGAAGTAGGGAGCTAATAAAGTCACAAGAGAGAGATTGCTTAAAAAGTTTTTAGGTACAGGAGAAATACACATACTTAAAAGCTTACCTGGAAGATTGTCATCTCTCCTAGCTACAGACAGGAATCTGTATGTATGTTTACATTGTGATGTAAGACAAAAAACATGGTAATGCAGATTATTAGAGTGGGCCTCAATTACTACATTTTTAAGTTCACCTGCAGAAAATCCTCTATTGTAACAACTAAACTGCTTCATGTAGAAAAACAAGAGGGATTGATCTTAGAGTCTTCAAAATACCTAGCAGGCTTTTCTTCCCTATTTTTTCCTAGTGTTGCAGCTGTCATGATTTCACTCCAGCTAGCAGCCAAACCCCAGCAGCTGCCTGGACACTCCTCTACCAGCAGGTCTGGGGAGAGAATCAGAAGTGTAAAAGCCAGAAAACTCATGGATTGAGATAAAGACAGTTTAATAGGGACACCAAAAGCCATGCACACAAGCAAAGCAAGGAATTCATTCACTGCTTCCCACGGGCAGGCAGGTGTTCAGCCATCTCCAGGAGATCTCCTCACCACACATAGGAAGCGACTCAGGAAGACAAATGTCATCACTTCAAAATCTCCTCCTTCTTTCCCCCCCCCCCCCTTATATACCGAGCATGATGCCATGTGGTCTGGAATACCCCTTTGGTCAACTGGAATCAGCTGCTAGAGCTGTGTCTCCTCCCAGTTACCTCATCCCTCTTGCCACTGTGGCCGTGCAAAAAGCCAAAAAAGCTTTGGCTCTATATAAGCCCTGCTCAACAATAACAAAAACATCTCTGTATTATCAATCCTGTGTTCAGTGCAAATCCAAAACACAACCCTACACTGACTACTGTGGAGAAAATTTACTCTACCCCAGCCAAAACCAGTACCTCACCCAAGTATAAAGTCACTGGAGAGGAGATCATACTACTTTCAACTGAAAGTGAGAAGGAGAACTTTTTTCTCCATATGAAGCTCAGAGGTCTTTTCCAAATTTTTCCAAAGGCTGACAAAGTATTTCTGTCAAAGTAAACATATTTATGAGTTGTTTTTAGCTGATTTAGTCTGAACTATATTTAATTCCTTTTATCTGTTTCACATAGCTATGGTTACAACCAAAACCAGAACACTTCTAATAATTTGCTATCAACCAGAAAAAGGATTTGGGATCAGGATAAGGTTGACTTTCTGGGCTGTGAGTGCACATGGCTGGTTCAGCCTCTCACCCACCAGTACCTCCTCGATGGGGCTTCTCTTGATCCATTCTCCAGCTGGATCCATTCTCTGTGCTTGTGCTTGGAATTACCCCAACCCAGGTGCAGCACCTCGCACTTGACCTTGCTGAACTTCATGATGTTTTCACATCTCAAGCCTGTCAAAGTCCCTCTCAATGAGATTTCTCCTCTCCAGTGCATCGACTGCACCACTCAGTTTGGTGCTCTGCAAACGTGCTGAGGGGCTGTTGATCCCACTGTCTGTGTCACCACCAAAGATGTCAAACAGATGTAAACCAGGCAGTAATGTAGTAGTGGACCCAGATGTAATTCCAGGCCTCTGTGCAAACTGCATTGCACCATCCTTTCTGGATGCCTTTGCAAAACTCTGATGGGAATTCCAAGAGCAGAATGAACAGAATCAGCAATCTGGCCAAATTGTAGAAGGGATTTTTCTTAGTTTCTGGTGAGGTAAAAGAGATCCCTGACTGAAATTTGCTGGCACATCATTCAATCTGCCTACAATAAGTCTTAGCTATCATGTGCTGTTCCAAAGATGCAGTTTTTGGCTTCTCTGAAATATTGGTGCATCTAGAGCTTTGCTGCCTTAGTTAATGGAAGGAACAGCTTTATGGAAATATGCAACTCTCATCCCACACTAAAAAACATGCCGGTAAAAGATGTGGCAATATTTTTTGTTAATGAAAATATGTACTTTCACTCAAAAAGCATATCTGGACTGTTGACGCATTTCAGTGAAATCTCATCTCTTTCTGAAAAATTCAAACCATTTCAAGTTGCTTTTCTTTCTCGCAAAACTTGGGGGTAGATTAGTTCTGAAACTTTTCTATGTTTCACTGTCAAAGATATTTTAAGAAATTTCCAATGTTTCCAAAATTAATCTGTTTTCAATTTAAACATTTTTTAAGAGAAACCCATTTTTGAAATTTTTTTTTCAATCCCAAACTGATATTTTCCTGTGTTTTTTTGTTCCACAGGAACAAAACAGAAAACAGAAAACAGAAAAATATATATTTTTTAAATGGCAGTTCAACAACTGAAAACATAAGCTTGGAAAATCACAAAAAGAAAATGTGCATGCCTTTTCTAAGAGCAAGACCTATTAACACCTCCAAAAAGTTAAGTTAAATGTCATGCCAGGTGGTTTCTTAGTTGAATTCAAGCAAGCCTGAATAGCTTTCTGAAACTACCATTGGTATTCAGTCCAAATTTGATGACTTCTTTTGGGGCATTTTTGTGAGGTCACCTTCTGTATCTTACTGCAAGTAAAATTATGTTGTTCCTATAGATTCATATGGCCTTAAAAATCTGTAAGATTAATGCAGCCCACAATAAAAATGTAGAATTAGACTGGGGATGGTTAAAGCACTTTTATTTTTTGGTAAAAACCTATCCTTTCAAGTGAGAGCATTTGGTAGGGCCTCCTTTTCTCTGAGATCTGGTGGCAGGTGTCAGATTAATCCGCAAACCATTTCTCTTAGCAGATCCCATTCACTTGTGATGTTATTTGGCGTTAGGTTTCAAAATCAAGTGACTCTTCTCCTGCTTTCCCCTCACACAGAGGCACCAGATGAAGATGAGTAATACATTTTTCATTCATATAGCAAAGACTGTTAAATAAAAGGGCTCTTTATTACATTCTAAAACCAAATGCATCAGCCTTGTCCCACTCAAGCAGCCAGGAAGACAGACCTGTGCTTTTAGTAGAGTGTGTGTATAAATTGCCATGCAGCAGGATGCTTTAATGCACTTCAAGTCACCCAAAATACAAGTGCAGAAGTGCTTTTTTTCTTTCTCCTGTCCCTTTACCCCTTCCCCATTCCTGTTTTGTTTTCTCTTCTCCTCCCCCCTTTTAGCTGTCCCTCCTGCCCTCCCCTCTTGCCCCCTTCCTTCCTCTTTGAAAGCCTATTAAGACCTTTTGTTCCAAAAGCTCTGATTGGTCAAACATGCATACTGACCCCTTCTTTGCTTTATTTCCTGTTTTAATTGAGTGTCAAAGGTCATATATTGCTATTAGAGCAAGACATGAGTGGCAGCAGGGGTCAGGGACTCTGTGGCTTTCTATTAGAGCCATAAAACCAAAATTGAATGATAATTTCACCTGCTGTAACCCCAATTTTTCCAAGATGTGATAGACATTGACCTTAGTGTTTGACTGGTATTGACTATGTAAACTGCAGCCAGCCTAATTCTGCTTACTAAACAACAAATGTGCCCTTTTTGGCCAGGATGGGAAATAGAACAATAAAACATACACACAGAAGATTCAAGCAAACAGACTAATCAAGGTGACATAAAATGATAAAATAATGCCTCACTGGGGAGGTCAGATCCTTTCTTTGACTGGTATTCTCCCCCAGTTACTTCTTCTACCAATTTTCAATTTCTTCTTTTTGGCAGAACATCCTATATCCATCTCCAAGTGTTGAGACACATGCAGTAAATCTTTAACTGCCGGAGAAGTCCCATCTATGCCACTTGGAAAGTTTGTGGATCTCAAGGGGAGGAGGTTGTTTTCTTTTTTGAGTATGTATTGGAAAAAGTGGGAAAAGTGTTTAATTTTTTTAAAGAAAACATTTTATTAAGTGCAGGAACATTTCTGAAATCCTTCCTGATCAAAAAATAAAATGAATAAGATAAAGGCTATCTAACATAAAAAGTGAGTACTTGATACTAAGTTGTTAAAATACTTGTATCCTTTTATCATTAATATTTAACTTGGGTTTTGCAAACAGGTTCACACACTGCCTACATGAGATGAGGTACTTCCTTTTATCTGGTCTTTTTTCCAGGTCCACAATAAGGAAATGTAGTTATTTGCTGGTTTATATCTTGAGGATCAATTTTATATATATAGGATAGCTGGTGTAAATCTGTGATGTTTAATTTCAAATTCATTGATAATTACTATAAGAGAACTTCAGAAGGTACTGAGTTTCATTCTCTTTTGAACATTCTATTTATGTCTCTGAGAGAGATCCACAGAAAAGTATATTTGGTAAAATAATCCATTTATCTAACAAATTATCCTAAAGTTTGAGAAAACTTCTAAGGCTGTTATCAATCACAACTTTTTACTTGTTCTACCCAGAAATACCCTAAAGAATATGTTTGCCCAGACTGTAGATTTTAAATCAGATTATGCAAAACAATACCAGCGACATCTGTAAGCTTTGCCATAGCAACAGTGAGAAACTCCTGTGGGTCAGAAAGGAGGACAGCCATCTTTCATTTCCTATTGATGTCAGTATCCATGGAAACCCCTTTTAATAGTATCTGCATCAGGCTGAGGAAACAGGTAAGCTCTTTTCTAAAAGGGGGTGCATTAAACCAATTCTTTGCAAGGTCAGCTCTTCAAAGCCTTGAGGAAGAAGAACCCCTCAGTGGAGAGAGACGGACTACTGTAAATCCTGTTTCTTTGCTAAGAACTCAGAGAATCACATTAGCATTCTTGAACATGGACAGATAAAAGTAAAGCCTAGGATGTTATACCCCTGAGAACTCACTTGCTTCACTAGGAGAATATACAGAGGATGTGATTACGTGAACTGAGAGATTAATTACGAACAAAATTCAGTAGGGAGAGACTGACACGGGCACATGCACTGTATGTTAAAAAAAAAAAAAAAAGGCTGAACTGCAGGAACGCCATATGGCAAGTGCCCATAAACTAAGAATATGTACACAGGAATATTATTCACATGGTAGCATTTTAAAATATCTGTAAACTCAGCGCTTTATGGATAAGTGGTTTGGAGGAAACAGTGCTGCCACCCTCTCCCAACTGGGCTATTTGAGTGGGAAACAAAAGTTACCATATTTCTAAATCATCATGGTGGCAAGCCATCCCTGTCTCCCACCTTTGATTTCCACAACAATTTCCACAACAATTAGCACATACACGATTTTGAGTTACAAAAGGCTACAACTTTGTTATTTTAATTCACAAATAAGGACTGTCACACCCTATGGTACCAGGAAGCAGTTTCTGATTATTTTTAAGCCCTAAATATTATATAAAATCAAAGGGAAAAAAACAAACCCAAAATAAACCCCTACAAACTGGAGAAGAACACAGAAAAAAAAACCCCAAACCTGAAAATTCAAACCAGATTGTATTTGAAGTAATTTTACATTAAATTCCTTGATTTGGGACTACATCCCATAGGATAAATTTTATCATATTACAATAAGAAAAGTAATCTTCCACAGCAGTTACTACATAGTAGTTAATTGCATAATGTGGCTATGAATGTGCCATTGTGCTAAAACTTTCCCTTTTTTTGTCAGACACACTTGCATGATTGATCTCTTAATCTCTTTTCTCACTGAAAGAAGAAGAAAAAAAGAATTCTCCTAATGGTTCAATACTTTGTGGAAAAGGAAAAAATACATAGATTGTAGAGTCCATATGACCCGCAGCCTGCCAAGGAAGCAACTTGAGGCCTAATTGATGAAGGATTCATGCTATTAGAGAGAACTTGTGGTTTAAATCAGAAAGATTTCTATACACATGATTACAAGACAAACCCAGGATATGTTCTAAGGAAACTTAACAAGTGCAAATTAGACCTTCCTTGTAAAACCAGGAACACCATGAGCTGTGATAAATTTAACAAAAAAGTCAGGTTATTGCAGGAAAACTTTTAAATATGCTTTCTGTCTGAATGTATACATAACCAAAATATTTAAAATCACTGAATCACCCAGAATAATTCAGGGCAGCAGGGGTCTCAGCAGAGACCTCTGGAGGTCATCTAATCCAATGCCCTGCTCAAAACAGGGCTCATTCAGAGACATGTCTGGTTAAGTCTTAACATTTCCAGTATGGGACACCCTACAACCTCTCTGGGCAAATTTTTTCACTATTTCACTGCCCTCATGGTACTTTTGGTTTGCCTTATCAGGCTTTCCCATGTTCCAAATTTTGAGACTGATGCTCCTTCCTATCACGAAACACCTCCTTTGTCTTGTCTTTTCCCACCAGGTAGTGTCAGAAAGCCATGAAGTCTCTTCTTACCCTTGTCTTCCCCAGGATCAACCAGCCCAGCACCCTTCAATTCCCTTCATGCATCCAAGGCTCCAGACCTGGACCCTGCACTCCTGGTGCCAAGCAGCAGGGCAGGATCTGTGCCTGTCCCTGCTGCTGTCCCTGTGCTGGTGCAAACTGGGATGTGAGTCAGCAGCAGTTTTGCTGCCAAGGAACACTTCTGCCTTTGGGCAGCCTGCTGCCCCTCAAGGTCCCAGGGCAATCCTGCAGAGCTGCTGTTTGCGTCAATGGTGGTAGCCACTAACTGTAGTGGTTGAGTAGCCCAGCACTTGACACAATTTTCCACCAGCTTTACTATCCACTTATCCATCCCCATATCTCACCAAACTGGTCAGAAGGAAACTACAGGTTGATGTATTAAAAATTTTGTCCAAATCAATGCATGTATCATCCACTGCCCTCTCCTTGTGCTGGTTATTTCATCCCAGGAAGCAATCAGGGAGGTTGGGGAGGATTTGCCCTTGGTAAACCCAGTATCTCCCTTGCCCTTCATATGTGTAGACATGGTTTCAAGGGAATTTGCTCTTTTCCCTTCCAGAACCAGGTTGAGGGCAACGGTCTGTAAGTTGCCTTGTTCCATCCTCTCTTCAATTTTCTTCAATAAGGATGACGCGTTTTCTTTTTTTCTTTCTGATTCCAAAGGCTTCTGTAAGTTTAATTGGCCTGAGTTCTCCCTATCTCAATCCTCCATCCTCTGGGTTACTGCTTCCTTTGTTCAAGCTCCAAAAATCATCAGTCCTGAAAACCGAAGCTGTAATTCTGTTTTGTTAAATTCTCTTAGACCCTTAATCTTCAAAGTCTCTTGGTCACTCCAGCCAAAGCTGCTCTTGATCTTCATCCATTCCACCACTTCTTTCTTTTCTGTGAGTAACAGACAAGACAAGTCCAACAAAGCATCACCTCTAGTCTGTTGATTGATCACTCGCATCATGAAATTGCCTGGAGCTGCCAGAAAATTGTATTGTTTGTGCATGGCTGTACTGTTCTTTCTTAAGATATGTCAGCATCTGCACCTACTTTTATAAGTGGACAGAAATTTCAGATTTGTTATGTTCACTGCTAAAAAATCAAAGGAAAAAAATATCTCCACTGAGCCTTAAAACAAGAAATTGATATTTCAAAAAGGTATAGGAGAATGAAGGAAAAATAAAACCCTTATTCTGCTTCATCCTCTTCTTCTAGTTCCTAAAACCAGACTGATTTGCTAAAACAGGTGTGAGTTAGACACCAGGGCTAGTACCAGCCAATACCAACTCTGAGCAAGAGTGTAAGCCCTTGAGGTCACACTCTTGGAAAAACTAGACTGAAGATTGTTGGGAGGGATCTTGATTCTGGAGACAAACTGCCTTTGAGAAATAATCTGGAATTTTAGAAAGAAGCACAAGGTTTTTTTTCATTACTTTCATAAATGAGAGGTGAAGACTTTGAGATCCAGGAAATTCCACCTGGAGTGGAAGAATGCTCAGAAGAAGCCTAGGAAGAAGAAGGCCTCTGATGTGATGAATAGGACTATTCCATATCGTAGGCCTTTTTGTACTGTGGGTGTGTGGTGACCTTGGAATGTACTTTCTCAGACGATGTCACGTCATCATTGAAGTATGACCAGGGCAGTAGAAGTGAGTCCTATAATCAGTAGGTAGGGCGAGTTATAGTGGAATCACATGGTTAGGCCGGATGTAGTAAGGAGAGCAGCGGCTGCTCCTAGAATTGGTCATGGGCTGGGGTCAACTATGTGGTAAGAGTGTGCTTGGTGAGAAATTGCGAATCAATTAGCAAATATATATATTACAGACACAGATATTCTGGAAAGTTTTGTCAGATTTAAGCATGTGCATGTGAACAGTGCACTTACATGTAAGAGAGGAGTAAGGAAACACTGTATACATTTTATAGATAACCTGGACATGTAGATAATGTTTCTTATTCTTTGTTGTAGCCAGACATGTTTGGAAAATGGCTGAAGCAATATATGAAAGTTAGGTTGTGTTTGTGTGTGTGCATACATTCCTTTGCTTTTTTGTACTCAAGTTCAGAATAGAAGATCTAAGGTTACTACTGGCCTTTAAAAATCTTTGTCTGAAAGTAAAGACTGAGACTTGTTTCCCTAGGAAAGAAGAACTGCTTGTGTTTATGCCCACAGGATGCAGATTTTACTTTATTTTTTACTCATTCTGCAAAGTCTTTTGACTTCTAAAATGAAAGTACAAGGGCAAAATGACATAATACACTTTAAAAAGTCCTTCACTAAATTGCAGTGCAAGCCTGCCTTTCAGAGATCTTTGGACACACTTCTATTTCTCCAATGCAAAACAGTAGCCTCAGCAGTAGCCAAAATACACATTGCTATGAGACTGTTTTACTGAAAGTAAAGCTATTGCAGTATTGTAACACATCAATGTAAAATATTCACCAAGAACTGCTTCTGTCTGCACAAATGATCTTCTAAGACTGCTTTGTGAAAGGCTAGTTAAATTGTCATTGCACCATGCAATAGTATTCCACTAACCTAAGACTGAATATCATACTAGCAGTCAAAATGTTTGTTCTTCATAGTGGAGTAGCACTAGAAAACCAGGTAGGGTTTTGCCCTTATGACCACAATTTTAACAATTTCAAATTGCAATGTTAAAAAAATTTGATGAAAAAATGTATTCTTTCTCATTTCTGTACTCTAGAAAAGCTCAGTTCAAGGATCCTTTGTGAAGACGGTGTCATGCCTGTGGCAGTGCAATGTTTTATTGTATTTTTGTATGTTCTTTGTACCCCTAATGGTTCATCCCTATCTCCCCCACTTCGATTCCCAGTTGGTTTGCCCCAGATTCAAGCTGCTCCCCCGGTGATCCCAGTATGGTTATCCCCTCCCTTTGTTCTGGCTCCTTCCCTGCCAATCGCTGGAGCTAGCCTACGACGTGGTCAGTTGTGGTCACTGCGACACATGCTCCTCAGGGTCTGCTGCCTTTGTCTATGACACTATGTTGGATATGAATGTGAAGATGGACAGCTGCAGAGCAAGGCTGATCTGAGCTAGTCCTTAGTTTTCCTGAGCTAAAGAACTATTCAGGACCTGGCGGCCTCTGAATACAGGCAGAAATGTGAAGCAGTACACTTTAAACTTGTCCATCTATCTGTAATAATAGCTTTAGGCTTTTTCAGTCCCCTTGCTCTTCCTTTCAGAAATGACTTCACGATTTATGACGTATATAATTTAAGTTCTTGGACAGTCACAGTTTCCATTAATAAGTTTACATACTTCTTAATTTGTAGAAATTTCAGCTTATTAGAACATGGTCCTTCTTACATGCCTTCTACCTGTACTCTAGACAAAGTTTGGCACTTATAGCCAAAGATCCATCTGTTTCTCACAACATTGGGTATTTTTACAGAAGATACCACTCTTGCTAAGTAGCTATTCTTAAAGAGAGGAGTAAATTAAAGGAAACAAAAAAAAATATCAAAAAAGCAGGATTGGTTCTAATGCTTTGTAGCATCATTGTCTTACTCTTTTGATACTAAATTCCCAGGGTTTTTACAGAAAAATTTATGCTGGAAAACAATATTAGCAAAAATTAAGTGGGACAGCAAACCAACAGTGACATAGTTTGTCACTTCCTTCTAGAGCTGAGTTCAGCAGAAGGAGGAAGCACGTACCTTAACTTGGGATGGGAAGGGAAGGGACTAAAAAGGGGAGAAAAAAATGCAAATTTTCTTGATTTATAGGGGAAGATCAAAAGCCACTACAGACAAAAAATAATATAGTACAAATGAAGTAGACTTAATGCACAGAACCTTTATAAGGCTGTTTTGCCTTAGCACTAGTGTTAGCTATTTCTTTTCTTATGTCACAGTGTTAAGGGTCTTCTCATTGAACTGAAAGAAATATGATTCAGTTTTCTCCCAAAATTCCATCGTTTTCAGTACTTCCTGGCAGACTGTACTGGTCCCTTTCATGTACAGTAGCTTTAAGAAAACTGAGGTGCTCTTGAGGCATACTATGCAATTTTTTTTTTTTCCCCACTGGAAAGTGTTAAGAAACCTAAAGAGATTAAAGAGATAAACCCATTCATATAGGGTCTATTTTTATTGCACAGATGAAAGCAATACGTAATAAATGGTATAATTGTAGTTCTGTTACTTTTAAATAGGACATGAAACTCTTTGCCATCAAATTTGTACGCTTAATGAAACTAAACCATGTGCTGAACAATTGTGCTGTTTTTTACCAATTTATTTCTAATTTATAGGCATTTTTTAATTACATCCAGGGCCTCTTTTTATACTGTCTAACATTAAAAAATACTGTGAAAATTAAATGAACAGCATTTTTATCTGTTCTGTTCAAACCACAGATGCTAGATTTGATTTTATTTCTTACATTGAGATTGAAATTCTATTTTAATATGCAGAACTACAGTCTGGGGAATCATAAAATGCAGAGTGTTTTCATTAGATGATGGGTCTGCACCTCTAGTTAACAGGAAAGCTGATTCATCAAACAGCAGTGATGAAGATACTGGGGCTAAAAAAGCCAATTGCCCTCAAAAAGGAAAAAAGGATATACCTCTTTTGCACTGTGTAATTGTTTGCTTTTGTGTTTAACTCTGCCAAAAAAAAATTTTACTTTAAAAGTGCAGCCATTTTTTTTTTTTTTATCAAGGCAATGACAAGGTTGAAGCATGTATTTTTCATTCATTTACAGACTATTAGTTATGGAATTTTAAGGGTCTGGGGTTTTCTTTTTGAGTGGTCACTCACTTTGGTGTTTCTCTCAAAGCCTTCATAATTTATAGGTTACCTTTGTTTGAACAGTTTATTGCTGCTAAAAATGTGGTAAGTGGAGTAAAAAACATAAATCAAGTAAAGCCTGCAGAGAACCACAGGTACAAAATTATTCCTGCATTTAGTGGGTAGTATTTTAGCAAAGCACTTTAAATACGAATTAGCTAATGTTCTTGGCTTCACACTTCCATGAGATAGACAAGTTAACTGGCTTGGTGCAATGTTGCATTCCTGTACCAGTGGCACTGACTACATTCTTTGGTAAGTGTTTGGTTGGAATTTCTTGGAGTGTGGTGACGTAAAATAATCAGCTGGAGCTGTCTCTTGCTTTTTGTATGAATTGCCATCTTTGTCAGGACACACAAGGTGCTGATCCTTGTGCTTTTAAACTGGGGGCACATTTCTTCTTTCTGTCAGAATATCTTAGCATGGCCATTGTAGAGAGAGGTTTAAAAGCATTTCCAAGGGAATGCACCTTAATTGCTGAATAACAAACAATAGCAAAAGAAACAAAAATCTGAGATGGTAAAAGTATCCCATACAGAATGATGCTTTTGCATTATATATAAATATATACATGTATATATATATATTTACATTTAATCTCTGTTAGCCTCTAGATGTTCCCTGCAAAATGCTAGATGGTTCTCAATCTCTGGTTATGGTTCATTCCAGTAGCCATTGCAGAACTCTGTTTTTCAGGTGTGACTTCTAAAGAGCTGCTCAAAACTACATTTCTGTTTAACAATCCAGTGTGTGTCTTTTGGTGCTGCAAAAAGGTATAATGGAGCTTCAAGACAGAGCCGATTCTCATCTATGATTAATTTGATCCAGAAATGCATAGCAGCCTGTTTTAAGTGGCTGCTCATGGTGTCGAGATCAGGGAGCACTGCAATATCCAGAAATAGTGTTTATTGTAATCTGTTGTAGTCGCTAGATATAGGTTAGCAGGCTGCAGCTTTCCTGAGAGCTCAGTGGGGAAGCTTAGGGCAGTGCGACCATGGTCACACTGCCGTAGTCCATTTTGGACGGCCCCGCGGTTCTTGCTCTGGCAGCTAGCAGTGCTACAACCAGTGATGGCAAAGGAGGCGAGAAGGGTCTCCCATGAGGTTGTGAGAAGACTTTAATCACATCTTGTCCCAGCGACCCTCAGAGGCAGAGAGACCTTGTGGTCGGGGTGCAGGAGTCTTTTTCTTAGGGGCAGTCCCTGGGTGGGGTTGGGGTACAGGAACCAATAGGGAGAACCCGAGGGCATGGCCAGGGCTAAGGGCAGGGGAGAGCAGGAGGGGGAACATGGCATCACAAAAGCAGCGGGTTAACAGTATCACCACAGTAATCTTATGTCCATCAGTAAGGAAACTGGTTTCATGTGCACACTTCACAGTGCAAACGAGTGCTCTGATGTCCTGTAGGGGTTTTGTTACATGTTTGGGAGCAAAGGTCCTTAATTCATGCCCCTGAGAAATACGCATTGATGTAGTGAGCATATAATTCTTTCTGGTGAATTGTCCGTCCATTACTCTGTCACTCAGCTGCCCTTTTTCCATATGTATTCCTATTGCTTTTTACTTTCTCACAGGCCAGGTCCACCCTTTCACCAAAGGATAACACATTCCATCTTTTTGTGTGTATTTCTGTTGAAGCACTTAGAGATGGGAGGCAAAGGCTGACTTAGATCTTTCCAGGTTTTATGCTGATGGGTTTTTGGTTGGTTGGTTGGTTTGGACTTTTGTCCAGATGGATGCAATTACACAAGGAACTGTTGTAGGGGTTGTGTCTGATTAATATCTGCTCTGCCTCAGGATCAAAACAGGAAAACATGGTCTCCCTTGCAGCTTTACATTTCTATATCTTTGTTCTCTCATGTGCCATTTAGCCATCTTTAGACTTTCCCAATAAGCCTGTTCCTTCCTTCCAAGAGCTCCTGTGCTCAGACTCCCATTTCCATTTCCTTATCTTATTTCTTGTGGGATGTCTGAAGAGTTATTTTCAAGAAACAATCTTTAAAGTTTTGTTGGTTTTTTTTTTTAAGAATAGCAATGTATAATACAACATAAAATAAAAATACTTTACTTGCAATTTAGATTCAGAAATAAGGCTTATAATACCAGGCTGAAAAGTTGATTCTGTATGACTACAAAAAAATAATCACTGCCAGTATTTTAGAGTTTATTGTGAGTATTATTACTGCTTCTGATTTTTGGTTATCAAATGGAAGTATTTGAGTTGCTGCAAATGAAAATATTTGCATTAGCAATTAATCTGCAAGTGTAATAAAATTAATATTTGCTTCTAAGGTTCTTCTTTTTTCTTCTCATTTTAAAATTTAAAAATAAAATCTATGAACACAAGATTTGGAAAATACTGAGTCTAAGACTGGTTTCTTAAAGCTTTTCTGCTGCTCACCACTGACCTTCATGAATTTTTCTTGGTGAGTTGTACATTTCAGCCACATGAATGAAAGCAGAGTAGTTGGTCTGCTATAACCAGAAGATTTTTATGTCTGAGGACCTCCCAGCTCTTGGCTGGTCACATGTTCTTTAGAACATGTGAATACCGGTATTATTGGTATGCTCAGTCTCTGGAAAGTACCCAGCTGGACACACACAGCTACAAATTGCTGAACATACAGATTAAAGAAATATTTCATACTATAAGCAAAAGAGATTTGGCAGTTTTGCTATTAGAACTTTGGTGAGATGTCTTCACCCAGCAAATAGTGAAAATGCTGTAAACAAACAAACAAACAAATCTGATGTTTTCTTGAAGTTAAGTCCAGTGCAGCAAAGTGAGGGATGTGTAGGGAGACAGTGAAGATATGTGAGGAGGAATCAGAGGAGCCTGGTGTCTACTTATGGGGATTATGAGAATGCTTTGTATCACAGCTCATACATTGATGCCTTTATTCTGATGTTCCTCCTATAAACTGCTCAGAGCCTTCTCGTGACAGGAGCATCTCTCACACGGGACTTCGACTTTTGATACCACTGGAGCATAACACAAAGGTGTGACTTGGTAAAGAGTGATTCCTCTCTACTCATACCATTTTGTAAGTCCCCAAAGCCCTTTGAGGTCTTCTTATGTCTGAGGAGAACACGGGAAATAGGGAACCTGTACCTCCTGTTCAGGAAAGTGAATCCAGTACTACTTCCCAGACTGTAGAAACAGCTGTTGGGCGTGACCAGCAGGTGACTACACTGAGTTCATAGCAATGAGCAGGAGAGCTGATGTGACTGAGGAGCAGCTGAGCCCACTCCTGACAGATCAGCTTCAGCCACATTCCCTGGCCCAGCTGATGGACAATCACAGAGATTACAAAAGGCTATTGTCACCTCCTGCCTTGCGTCCCCCTCTGGATTTGGCAATTCTTTGGCTTTTCAAGGCAGTAAAATGGTAATCTGAAATTGATGGAGGTTAATGGGCTGTTGTTGCGTGTGTCGGCCATGATCTACAGTGATGCTGGGGTTATGGGGAGAAGAACTCTGTCATGTGAGCTGACACAACTGGAGAAGTTTTTATAAATCTCATGACCTGGAAAATTACAAAAAAATAAAAAAGTCTTTACTGCATTTTTAATTGTTGATGTGCTTTTGTATTCATTTTGCTATTTTTTCCATGACAATTAATACTTGTGTTAAAGCACATTTTTACACAGTGCTATCAATAACCTTGGTATCAGATGAAATGGAAATGAAAAGAAGTCTCTTCCTTCCACTGGAAACATGGTAGGACATCATTAATTCATTCTAATGACAGGGAGATCAATTGCAGAATACTGATTTTTAGCAGTCCACAAGCAAGGGGACAAGCACAATACAAAAGAGTCAAGGATAATGTATAATGAATGTATAATTAAACTTTTTTGGTTTAGTTGACAAATGTAATTTGATTTAAATTATTTATCATAGTAATGCACTTAGATTCATAAGCTCTCTGCAGTATGATTTGTAAAAGCAGAACTACACATTGCAATTAAAACCAATTGTACTAAATGTGATATTCATCCACATACAGTGCTACATATATACCACTAATGCATAAAACATTGCCTGTAGAATGTTGCACTATATTGCGTAGAGTTTAAATTTCTGTTTTCCATATTTTGCAATTTTCATACAACATTTCTGCCATACTCTAGCATTATTTTTGCCTTCCTTTGTTTTGCCTACCTCAAAACTTACAGTGAATCCATAAAAGCCTTTTAAGTGCTCTTTACCAATGGGGCTAAGTCACTTTGGAGCACATTTTCTGTCTGCTTTAGTTGTTTCTAAGTCACTAAAGAGCCTTCAACATCTTACCTTTTTTTCATCAGGTGCAATGGCAATAGCAACTAAGAAAAGGGAATTAAAAATCTGTTGAATACAATGAAAAATGTACAGAACTATGTGTGCATAAGTACCAAATTTGCAGTTATGCCAGATAATTGAACTGGGAGGTTCCATGGACTTTAAAATAAGTAGGTATTTAGGTGTAAGTAACTTAATATATTAACTACAAAAAGCAGGGCACCAATGGCTGGTGAGAAACTATGTGCCAATGATAATACACTGGAGAAATAGTTTAATTCTAGGCAGCATACTTATTGTGGAAGTTAATGCTCATTACAGCACTGCTACGTGCCATGGAAGCTTATGGTTCTTGCTCCTTTTTAATCTTGTTCCACTTACCCTGAGCCACAGATGTTTCTTTTTTCCTAGGGTATAATCCACGGAGTCCAACATTTTGTTCAGAATTTCTGTTTTAAAAGCATAGGAAGCATACTAATAACAGCATTTTTTTCCCCCTTCTTCTAATATAGTGAAAGTCTAAAATCTGTAACTTTTTTTTTTTACATGAGAAGTGGATATACAAAAATAATTCTGAAGTTTCTAGTTCCAGTTGTTTATGAAACAGGGACTAGGACCTGGAGCAGCATAGAGGCACTGCTGTAATTTATGATGTGGCAGCTGGGAGCTAGGGGGACCTATTTATTTGCCTACAGGACCCTAAATTGCAATCATTACCAAAATAAGACTTTCCACTTTTTTCTCTGTGGGATTTTTATATAGGTATTAGTACTTTATGGTCAATTAATAACAGTGGAGTTCTTAGAAATTATTTAAATACAAATCTCTTGTATGAATCTAGGTGAGACTGACCAGTAACCAATTATGTTTTACATAAATGATACTGCAGGTGATGCCTTTCAGTGATATTTTCACGTGTAAAAGTGCTGCTGATTGAAATCTGTGGGACAAAAATAAGAATTACTTGGAAATCAATAGGGAACTAGAGAACACAGTATTTCCAAGAAGAACTGACTAAATTAAAAACAAATTTTTGCTCAGCTATCCTTTAGACATCTAGGGAGATCAAATATAATTTAAATACTGCAGGTGATGCCTTTCAGTGATATTTTCACGTGTAAAAGTGCTGCTGATTGAAATCTGTGGGACAAAAATAAGAATTACTTGGAAATCAATAGGGAACTAGAGAACACAGTATTTCCAAGAAGAACTGACTAAATTAAAAACAAATTTTTGCTCAGCTATCCTTTAGACATCTAGGGAGATCAAATATAATTTAAAAATAATAAAAAACAATGTTTGAAGACTGTATATTTGGCACCTAAAAATCTATATTCTAATGGAAATTCACTGCAGGAGATTCTTTTTCTTTCCTGAAAATACCAGAAAATATGCTGTAGAGTGTTTTGATAAAAAGTCCTTATGCTGGGAAAATCAAAGCACAAGAATCTAGGGACAAAGAATACTGTGTGGTGTAATGAATTTAATAAAAAGGAAATCCAGACCAATATGACTAATTTGTCCCCTTGATCTATATAATCAAATTTTACAGGTGTTCACTGCAGCATACATAGCACTGAAGTAACTCCCAGTGTGCTTTTGTAGTTGTCTCAGAGTAGAGGTAAAGCCACCTTTATTGCTAATCAACACACGTAAGGCTTGGAAACAGTAAAGAGAGCTGCTAACACTTAGCTTAGAGAATAGACAAAGAAAACAAAGAAAAAGAATCCAATTATTTGATATTTGTTTTGCTAAATGGTTTTTCTGTCAAGGACTGTGGAGAAGAAACCTTTCTTTCTTTCTCCTGCTTTTTAAACTTGTCTCTGTCCTGTAAGGCTGGGAGCAGACAGTACCATATGATAAGTTATCCATTGCTGCTGAGATTTCTGCCAACAACCTCCTACTACAAGTATCAACAAAGTACAGCCTAGGCTTTGTCTGCATATGATTTAAAATAACAAGGACAATAAAAAAAGTCCCCCAATTTTTTTCAGTTGTCTTGTAGACAGTAATTGTTCCATTTCTTTACCTTGAAACTGATCCTCCAGCTGAGGAAAATGTCACCTTCCTCTGCCCCCAAAATTCTTTGGAATTTTTTGTATTCTCAAAACCACAGCTGCAAACATAGTTCAAAGAGCAGAAGTGCTACAGCCCTCAGGTTTTCTGTGGTTGCTGAACTTTTGGATTCTGCAATGTGCCCCAAACACCCCACCAAGCCCCAAAGGGCACAGAGGATGGTCCACACCTCTCAATGAGGACTCTGATCTCTTCAGTATCACTTCTTTGGACCATCAGCCCCCCCCCCCAGCCACAACAGAAATTGAAATCCTTTACCTGCCAAGGTTTTACTCTTCAGGTTTGCTGCAGTGCAAAATCCGGGGCATATGGAAGCGGTTCATCTCATGGGAATATGAAGATTTGGACAGTTTGATTAAGAGCAGCTTAATTGAATGGAGCCGCAGTGAGTTTTGGGCAGGCAGGTGACTAGTCTTGGGTGGGCAGCAAACAGGTCTGGAGGCAGGACTGGCAACTGTGTCACCAGCACTGCTTGAAAACTCATGGGAAAACCTTCTCAGTAAATCTGTCCAACACAGAGCTTTTCTGAGCTCCTTCTTTATTACCTCACTGTTCAGACTCTGAAGGGGCTGACTCATATTTTTCAGTGTCACTGAAAATGAGGGAAATGAGGTCTTGTGAAAGTGGTGCAGTGTTAAAGATAGACAGTAAGGCACTGTTTTCCTTTAAAAATGAGTGCTCATAACTATGCAACTATCTTAAGGCATATCTTATCCTATTTATTGCTCGAAAAAGTAAAATACAATTTTAGATAAGTGATTATAGATTTTCAGAATTATTTCAAAGGCTGTTTGAGAGAGATATGTGCATAAGGTAAAAATAAGATGTTACAGATACGTGACTATTCTTAGATGTGTAGGAAAACCTTACTTTTGTTGTGGATTTTTATTCTCTCAGTCTGTATTTCTCAGCCTCCAGGATATGCAGATATTTCTGCACCAAGATGGTAAGGAACCTGATTGGTGCAAACTATGTCTGCAGGCCAGTTTTTACATAAAGATTGTTTTAGTTTTATACTCACGTTTAACCTTCTCTTTATGCACATTTTCCCCAAAGTGGTTCTTCCAGTCACACTACACTCCCATCAGAATTTTTTCATGCTGTAACTAAAGTTGCTGGTAGTCATTAAGATGAATCCAAGTTATGGTTTCATTTGCCTCTCTCTTATTTGGAGTTTCTGAGGTCCTTGAAGTGTAGCTAGGTGGGTCATCTCACAGAATGTAAACAAAAATTATTTATGGGTGTCACAGTGACTACTGAAATGTGTTTCTCTATTATCAGTGCCATTTTGCCTGCACTAATTATGCATTTTGCATAAATCTATAGCTTGACAGCTGTGCCTTATGCCTCATATTTTGTGGATTAAAACTATCTGCACTTGATATTGGAGGCAGAAGAGGCTGATTATATTACAGGGTCAGGCTTTATATTATTCAACCTGCAGCTTGAATGTAGCTTTTCTCTGTGGGTAAGCAACAAATACAGGTGAATTTGGTGGGGCTTAAAGCCTTTGGAAAGAAATTATGTCAACATATATAACACGCTTAGCATTATACACCTTCTCCCACTGCGGAATCAAAGTGAGACTTTGGCTACATAAAACATATCTTATAAGTTTTACATGGCTCTATTTCAGTGGAACACTAATTTTATTTTTGGCTATAGCTCTGTGATTGAAGGCGATGTGAAGAAGACTGTCTTAATGCCCAGTATTAGATTTTTGCTTAAATACTTTGCTGAATTAGGGAACAGGTGTCCCTGAGACATTCTGTGGAGCTTCTCAATTCCACAATAGCCCTAAATAAATCCATTCAATCACAAAGACAATTTTTAATATTGTACACTATGTAGCATTAGACTTGCCATTTTTATATATGCATTATTGCTGAGATATAGTTGCTGTGGGAGGTGTAATTTAGAATTTTCCAACCCTTGCACATTCAAAAATCCCTGTCACAGCATTACAGTAATATGTTTACAGTAATATTTCCTTATCTTATTTATCCAAGAACTGTACTATATATTACTTTATAGAAGTATCTCGGTTTTTGAGACAGAACTTCAGGAGGAAGCACTCTGCAGTGAGTGTCTCCTCCAAATGGAAAAAGGCCTCCCCTTTTCCTCTGTCAATGAGACTAGAGGGTCACAAGGAGTGAAAGTGGGAGAAAGAAACCAAACTGTTTATTAACACACAAACAAAACAGAGTAGAACAGGAGTAAAAAACCCCTCAAAATACGACAAATTCCCGGAGAGGGAACAGACATGCGGGCTCGGACCACCCGGGGCCACCCTGCGGGCCTGCCGGGGCCACCTGCCGGCT
>NW_008236932.1:6470659-6502507 GCF_000691975.1 Corvus brachyrhynchos | reverse complement strand
CGGCTTGGGCTTGGAGCGGATGGGTAAGGAATAAAGCGGCTTCATAACATCACCCCAGGACAAGAGGTCGATAAAAAGTATCTAATTAACCCTATCCACATTACCCAGTTATTTGGGTTTTTATGGTGAGGGATGAATGCCACATTTAATGACCACATGCCTAATTAAATTGTTTAATTTACATTTTATTAATGTTCTTATTTCATCCCTTTCTGAATAAAAGTAAAAAAAAAACCCGGTATTTGCTCATAACAGTACTTTTAAACAAAATATTCAAGCAGTTAATTTCTTTTCAGAATTTGCTTGATCACTTAAGGAGGTACTTTCTGTCTTTTTACTCTGCATACTGAGGAAATGGGGCTGTTCAGATTTAACAGAAACAATTCTGCATCCATCACATCTTAGAATAACTTTCAGACATATGGCATACTGCATAAATAATTGATTTCATCAGGGCTTGTGTCAGGGTACAACACAGACAGTTAAGGTACATTTGGCTTAAAATAACTGATGTACATGAAAACAAATGGCGTTACATAAATAGGTGCATTTTTTCATATCTTGTTGACATTGGCATTGACTTTCTTATGAGAGAAATTAGATCAGTTGGGACATTAGATGTTTAATAATAACTTAAAACATTTGAATTTTGTCACAAATAGATCTCTATGTGACTTAATTAGTAGCAGGGAACTGAATGAATGTCCTTGAGAAATGGTGGTGCCGACTGATAATCAGCACTACCAGACCTTCTGGGAGCTAACAACAGGCTTGGTCTAGTGGGTCTTTGCTCACCAGCCTGCTTTGCTTGGTGCCTGCCTTGGCATATGCTTAAGAGATGTCCCAAGCATCCAGGTAGCTGAGGCTTCACAGTGTGCAGGTCCCTTCACCAAGACAAAACTGGGAAGAGTCTGGCTGGGTGGAGGAACAAAGAAGGAGTAGTCAGCATAGAGAAGAGAAAACACTGAGACCAAAAACTGCTGCAGAAATCCTCTCCCTGCTTGTTTGATTTGTGGTCTGAACAGCAAGGCCATTGTTATCTCTGTACAGTCTCCTACTATGATTTATTTTCTTAGAGAAGAAATGCCTCGCAGTAGGGACACCCTGGCCCCTTGGTACCCTTTTCCCCTGCAATATGTATTGATGTATTTAATTCATATTGATGATGCTTCTTGCTTGCTGTTGTTTAATCCCTGCAGCTGAAAGTTGTGAGACTTCATTGCCATCCCCATTCGTGGCTGGGAGCAAGCACATAGCTGTGACTATGGACACAGTGAAAGGCCAGATACTGCCCTCTGTCATGGCAATGCAGGGCACTAGACTGGACAAGCTGGGGAGGAAAACCTGCCTTGTCACTGAAATAATAGGTGCAAGCCTACCAGTCTGGGTGTCTCACATTGTTGAGCTTTAAGTCACAGAAATTCAGACATGGAAATACATGTTACTGATTAGAAAAGCATTGGTAGGGTCCAAATTATACTCACATCCAGTAAAAAAAATGAACATTTTTCAATTTTATTTCTGTCTCATTTTCTCTCCTTTTGCCCAAGGAGGATATTTCAAAATATTCACAAAATATTTACAATTAGAAGAGAAGCTTATATTTTGGGGCAAAGAAACCTGTTCAATAAATTCATGACAGACAGACTTTTAGCTAGAAATTTCAAACTCCACCAGCAATATATTCTGATTAATTTGGAGTATGACAAAAATAATTGCATGTAAGATGAAGTTCGTAGCATACAACTATTTCTATCATTTACCCCCCAAAAATGTCAATAGTATGTGTTGAAAAAAACAGCAGAAATCACCTCCAAGGTCAGCCTTTCTATATGGAATTGAAATTTTCAAGAGCTACATTCTCAAAAAGGAGAGTTATTTATGAGAGTCTTTAAAAGAACTGGCTAGGATTAGAGTGACTGTAAATGTTTTTCTTTTCAAAATGCTGGTTGCAGAAACAATACCTGTTTTAGTTTAAAGTATGTATTTATGTCATATAGTTCTGTATAATTTATTTAACTTAACAATAGTGACCAGCCATAACAATTTTTCTTGGCTTTTGTCTTCTAAAACCTTGTGTGAGTTCATAAAATCATGAAATCATAGAATGCTTTGGGTTAGAAGTGACATTAAAGATTATATGGTTCCAAACCCCCTGCTGTGGGCAGGGACACCTTCAACTAGACCAGGTTGTTCAGAGCCCCATCCAACCTGACCTTGAACACTTCCAGGGATGGGGCATTCACAGCTTCTTTGGGCAACCTGTTCCAGCAGATGTCTGGATGGTTGAAGTCCCCCAGACAAGAGCCTGCAAGCACAATGCCTCCTGTAGCTGAAGCAGGAAGTTCATCACCAGAGAATGGGTATTATAAATAAGGCAGTGTGTCAAATAGCAGGAAATCACACAGCTGTGTCATGAAGAAAAAGCATTCTTAATGTTAAACCAGAATTTCCTGTGTGCAGAGTTGTTCTTGTTGCTTCCTGTCCCTCCACCTTCAATATGACAGCAGTGACTTCTCCCGTTCCCCTTATTTTCCTCAGGCCAAACCATCCCAGCAACTTCCTTTTGCAGAGTCATGGCAGTGTAGAGCCATGGAGATGGACAAGGACCTTGGATCTCATGCCATTGAGATGTGAACATCTCTGAGGATGGAGATTCCACAAATTCTCTGGAGCCTGCCTCATTGCTCTGTACCTGCTGCAGGCCCCTCATGAGGTTGTCTACAAGAGTAGCATCCACCACCTCTGTCCATGTCCTCATCTTCTTCACCTACTAATCTGCAAGCTGAACCAGCTCAGCACCCTTCACCTTCTCTACTATACACTCTGCTCCAGCTCTAGCCATTGGGGGGACCTTCCAGTAGATTATATCCTGAATGTCTGACTTAGTCTTGTGCCAGGATCACAGGCTTTGCACCTGAGCTCCCAGTACAGTCTCACTGATGCTGAGCAGCAGGTCAAGACAGGGTCGTCCTTGTTGCTGCTGTGACTGACCAAAGAGAGCCCAACTTTGGCATACGTTGCTGCAAAGGATTCTTGCAGACTCTTTCTGCCCACCAGAACTCCTCAGTCTTGTATAAAAGGTTCCTTTGGCTCTTCATCAGAGCTTGTGTTGACCCTTAACATTATTGTGTACATGCAGGACATTGCATTTGCCCTCCCTGAACCTAAGGTGGCTGATTGCCATCAGCCAATTTCTCAGTCTGTTGGAGGTCCTCCTGAATGGCTGCACTGCCCTTCAGATTATTGGCTCTGCTCCCAGCCTCATCCTTCCCACCACTAGTTTGATATCAGCTGCAAACTTGCTAAAAGTGCACTCTATACTACAATCTAGGTTGTCTATAGAAACATTTTACAGTTCTGCCTCTAGCCCCTTGCTGGATGCCACGAGCTACTAAGAACCAATAGCGCTGACATATCTCTTTTACCCCCAGGTTCCAGTCGATTTTCCACCCAATTTCTCATTTGCTTATCAGGTAATATCCTGTCAATTTGTCTACAATGTTGCTAACAGAAATCATGTCATCTTTCTAAAGCCAAGGTGGGCACCATCCCTTGTCCATAGCACCAGTTATGTCATCACAAAAAGCAGTGAGCTTTGTCAGGCAGAATTTGTCCCTGACAGTTCTATGCTGGCTATTCCCAGTCAACTTTTTGTCTTTCACATGCCTGAAGGAAGCTAGTTTTAGTTTTTATTGCTGAATTATTACCCTGGTGATGAGATCCTCTTGGAAAATGCAGACAGAAGTTTGACAGATGGTTGTCCTCCAACCCATTTCCTTGCATTTCAGCAGCTGGGTTCCGCTGGGGAAAATTCAGAACTGTCCTAAATAGTAATTATCCTTCAAATTTATTTATAATATACTTACTTATTCTCAGCAATTACCGTACACTCTCAGCTGTTGAGAGTGTACAGTCTATGTGAGGCTTTACTGCAGTGACAGACCAAGAAAGTTAGGAAACATAATTTAGTAGTCCAACCTGATTTTTATTGCTGTGAAAATAAGAAGTGTAAGGTATTCAAATAACTCAGTAATGGAAGTTATCCAAATAAATCAGTAAGGGAGTCCTGGCCAAATAAAGAGATAAACTTCTGGATCTTGATGCTATAAATCCAAACTGTTCTTGGGGGAGGGGACACGTATTTCTGGATTATATTTCATGTAATATTTACATGTAATGTTCTCTCAAGTATCTCTCAAGGAGTGTAGTACAATCAACAGAAAAAGTGAGAATAAAATGTGGTGTTATTGTACGTTAAGTCAAAAATCAACCCAGAGATCCAGTCCTATAGGATTTCTGAAATTCCTTAAATAAAATAAGACATTTTAATGGAGATTTGATTCTTCTGCTAAAATCAATATAGTTGATAAGAGTTTCCATTTATTCCTTTGTGCCTCCTTGCCTAACTCTACACTTACGGTATAAGTTGCAAAGTGACCTGTGAAGCTGGGCTTCCAGTATGTATTGGATATTCATGCCCCATATGCTTTACTGTGGTGGTCTTAAAATTGAGATGTTACAGGCCATAATATCAATCTAGCATTGGGGTTTTATCACTCTTTTCCTTGGGGCATCAAATGAATTTGAGTATGGAAGTTGGAATCCTTCACACTGCTTTTTCTCTATGGGGCTCTCTGGAAAGCCTCTTTGCAACTGCAGGTGGGTAAAATATTTTAATATCCTGACTTTACTTAAATAATATGTAGTGACGGCACTGCACTACTCTCTTTGTGACTAGGGCAGGCTCAAAAGCAAGGAAAGCTTGCAGTAAACCAATAATATATGCTAAGAGTTATATAATTACATAAGAACAGAAGCTTTTTATAATACAAAAAGAACTGAAGGAGTTATCTACTCCTAGTCCCTGTATAAAGTAGGGTTAATGCGAACAGGTTGCTCAGGACCATGTTCAGTTGAGGCTCAAGCATCTCTGTAGATAGAGATGCACACTACTTCTCTGCGCCACCTTTGTCTACTGTCATGAAGAAAAAGCATTCTTAATGTTAAACCAGAATTTCCTGTGTGCAGAGTTGTTCTTGTTGCTTCCTGTCCCTCCACCTTCAATATGACAGCAGTGACTTCTCCCATTCCCCTTATTTTCCTCAGGCCAAATCATCCCAGCAACTTCTATTTCTCTTGTCCATGCTTTTCTATAGCCCTGACCACCTTGGGGACCCCGCACTGGGCTCACTACTGTGCGTCAGGACCTGTCCTGCACTGCGAGTCCAAATCTCTGTGCAGTTTCAGTGGTGCTGAAAATTGGAGCCACATATTGAAGCATCCCAAAATGCATGAAACCACCAAAAACGTCTCTTACGTGCAGCCCTTAATCAGGCAAATCAGACAAAGTTTAGGAAATGTTTGTCAGCCTGATAAGGGTCTTTGTGACCCCTGTTATTTTTGAACTACATAGATTTGGAATCAGAAGTTTTGTCCACCCAGGGAATGGGAAGGACATGGTCTTCAACAAAAAGTGTTGTCTCACATCTCTATGAAGTAAGGTTTAGTGAGGATTTTATATCTGTGTTAGAGCTCCTCCTTTTAACAGACCTCTGAGTTCAGCTATTCTAAGTTACAGAGCTGAAATATAACCTTGATATCTGACAGACCATGAAGATGCTTTGCTGGTCAGACTTTTAGTGTTCATGAAACGTAGGTTGAGACTGAGAACTAATACCTCTAGCCCAAAGTTCACAGTGGTAAGAAGCTATCCTTATGTAGATAAAACATATATATATTTTATAGGCTTGCTGGCACCTAGGTGTCATGTTTTTCCCTTGCTGAATACAAAACTGGCTGGTATAGATATTTTAGATGGACATGCTGCAAGCAAAATAGTCTGTCGCAACAAGAGCAGGATTCTCAGTTATCGATATTTCCCCTAAAAAGTATGCCAAAATGAGTGGGCAGTATAAATTTCCTGCAAGAGCTTTGAAATTAAATTAACATTTCATTTATGGCAGAACATGTGTAGCTGTATTACACAGAGACTCAGAGCACATCATTTGTCAATTAATACACATTAGTAGATCTGGATTATATATTTGGCTTCCCAGGCTCCTAATTCAGTGTTATGCATTCATTGAACCATTCCATTTGTTGCTTTTTTATTGAATATGCTCCACTCATCTCAGCAGAGAGGGGACCTACAGTTGTTTATCTTTCTTTATGCAGGAAGTAATGGCAGAATAGTTGAATCTGCTTTCTCATTACAGTCAACTGTCAAGCTCCTCTAATACTAATAATCTACAACCATGCAAAAATCTTCTTTGTCCACTCGCATATTCTGTACCTATATATGGGCAGTCCGTTGTCAATATATAGAGGAATAAACAAATTTATTTTTTCTGTTTGCACTTCTGTGTACTTTGAATAAATTACAGACACTCAGGACATGTCCAGAACACTGCTTCTCTTGACCTCAGTGGACATAATTTCTTTAACTGCTTGTAAACTGATCCAACACTGGCAAAATCATTAACTATGGGGAATTATAAGAGAGAATTAGGTTGTGAGCTGTAAAACCTGCCTGCAGAGGCACATGGCAGCACAAAGGAGCACATGGTGGCACACAGAGGCTTGTCTCCACCAGGCCCTGGGGGGAGGAGGTGTCACACGGCAGACCCCTACAAAGGGTGTTGGTGATGTGGCATATAAGGATGCGCCTTATAAGGAAATGCTGTGCCTTAGAAAAGTGTATAAAACCAACTCACTCCTTTGAATAAACGATTCCGATTCCCTGCCGGTCTGGGTCCGAGATTCAATCACCACAATTAATGAATGAGGTATTTTAATAAAAGGCCTTATATTCTTTTAATCTTACAATTTGTTAGCTTGGTTCTGTTTGAATGGAGACTTGTTTATTCTTGGAGAATTAAGTATACAGAAGGTAGACACTTGTGGAATGATGTTATCTGTGAACATGCTAACACAGAAATACTTGACTGTTACTAGATTTAATTAATTTTAATACTGGTTTTAATGGTTTTAGACACTTCAAATATCACCAAAAGTAACCTGTCCTTTACTGAATAGCTTCAACAGAGCATCTTGGAAACATGTGCCAAGACAGGACCAACATGCTGTCCTGGAGACTCAAACCATGGAATTGTAGTGCTGGCCATGGAGGCATTTCAGGGCGACAGGGTCAGGGTGAGCCTGGTTCTGGACACTTCAGACCAATATGCAAACCCTCTCATGCTCATCCACTGACCACCCCCCCCCCCCCCCACCCACACCCCACAACACCAAAGACTTTTGGGTACTATACCTCATGTGTGCATTTTAATCTGTGAATGGCACATGGTTATATTTTTTTAAACATCCGTTTCTTTTAAGAGTTAACCTTCTTGTTATATCACTTAATTTTCCTAGGTGATGATGAATATAGGTTTTGGTCTTTACCATGTCCTCTTTTTCTGGGTGTTTATCTGTCAGTTTCTGCAATGTAGGTAGACTATAATGACTCTAGTATTTTATATCTGCCCAATGTAAGGGAAGTAATATTTTATAAATTAATGGATTTTTTAAAGCTAAAATGTAATCTTGTTTATTAGATAATATATTTTCCCCCCTATAATTTAAACAAGGACATGCAGAATGTGCTTTTTATTCTTCACATATAAAGTGCAGAAATATTTCAAAAATATATTTATTATTTTCATCATATGCCTCTCTGGTTTAAATTGAAAAAAAATATTATTCTAATTGATGAAGTGTAAATTTTACCAAAGGTAAAGTAGTGAGTCAGAATAAGGAATTCCCTCTGCTTGATTATACAAAATACAATACAATTAGGTTTGGTTTCCTCGTGGTTCAATTTATTTTATCCCCTTAGGAGAAATCCATTCACCATATTTAATCCAGCTGTAATACACTGTAGTAAACATTTTCCAAAAAAGAAAGCTTAATGTGTTGAAGACATGTATCATAAGCTTCCTATTTTCCACCTCACCTTCTTAACAGCTTTATTGTTTAGGTTCCATTGAAACTTGTGAGGGAAAAATGAGAGGTCTGGAAATGTTCTTGGTTTTAACCTTCATGAAAGAGTTTATTTATTCAGCCAGTGGCATCCCTGCTGGGACTCTGCCTGCCCAGAGCAGGGCTGCACAAGGGTCTTGCCTCAGGCACACATGGATGTGTTGTCTCCCCTCTCCCCCTGCCTTCATCCATCTGCCCTTGTGCACATTGGCTGCAAGTCTCAGAGCAATGTCCAGCTGAAATTTATCCAAGACTGAGGGAATAGGGCTACATCTAGGTGGTGAGGAGATGCTGCTGCTGCTCAGTGAGCCCAAAATGGGCAAGGAATACAGGAAAATTGACCAGTCTTCGTTATCTGCATGCAAGAAACCTGGAAGTCCCACTCCTGACTTCATCTGCATGATGCAATACTAGTGTGTCATCACTGGTGTTCAGAACCTTCAGAAATAAGACTAAAAAGGAAAGGATTTATTTTCATCCACATGTTAGATTTTGATGAAGGGTTTATGTTTTGTGTTCTTTTCTATAATAGCTGGGAATTAGATCATGTACTTTCTTTAGAAAGTTTCTAATGAAAGCATTAAATGTTCCAGGATTTCAAGGGAATCAAAAGATCTGGAATCACTGCCTGAGACACCATTCTGGTGACACTGACAGATCTACAACTAATTTATATGGAGCAGACATTTTTCTCCACTTTTACTCCAGTCTCTCCTCTGGCAAAACTGCTTCTGGAGAAACCGAAGGAAATTTTTCTGGGAATGAAACAACATGACACTTCTATCATGTATTGAGAGATGTAATTTGCCTCTACAAGCACGGATTAGGTACAGATACAGACTTCATATCTATATTCTCTGTCAGGTAGATATTCTTCACATTCTAAAACTGAAGGTGTTAGAAAAGAATAAAATAATAAATGCATAATAATAAAATAATAAAATATGTACCTCTAAGATTGCATTGTTTAATAGCACAAAGCGAAACACAGGAGTTTAGGAGAGAAAGGAAGATAAAATCTTCAGAAGTATGTGATTTTTTTTTTCTGAAAGCTAAAGAAAATAATACCGTTTTTACCTGCCTAAGGATCTGACTTTTTTTTTCTGCTGCGGTGTTAAATGAACAGCTCTGCATACACACAGGGCTTTCTAATCTGATTTGCTTTATAAATCTGTAGATTGGTAGGAGCTTGAGGCATTCAAGCAACGTCAATATCATCCCGAATAAAGGTGTAACAGTATGCTCTGTTTTTCTGTAAGCTCAAGGTTTTGATATTTCTGATCTTTGTTTTTAAATGGCAGAACATCTAAGTCACAAGGCTGTAGATATTTTTACATTCTGTAATCTTGTGTGAGGCTAATGATACAAATGCCTTTGTCAAGGATAGATACCAGCATTAGTGGTTTGGGACCAATGACTCAGTCACTGCCTTGCTTGAGATGGAGTGTGGCAACCTGCATTTTCATCACAAATCAGCAGGAGAAGCAGCATATTATGCAAACGTTAGCACTTTAGCAAAGCTTTAGGCGAGGCCAATATGAACAAAAAAGCAAGGGAGAAGAGCTGGTGCAAGCCAGGGGCTGTGTTCCGTAACGCTGTTCACAAACCCCTCAAGTGTGCAGCAGCTGCACCAGGGATGAAGGCTTGCAGGGGTCAGCACCACTTGGCATTCTAATGAGCAGGGCAGTTTATCCATCACAGCTTATGTACCGTGCTGCAGGGCTGTGGGGCAGAGGCTGAGCAACACAGGCCAGCCCCACTGAGGAGCAGGTGCGCAGGGGCCACTGCCAGCTCACAGCTATTGATCTGAGACGGCGAGGGCCAGGGTCTGAGGGAAATAAAAGCAGTGTGAACCTGAGGATTGCTAAAGAGTGTGTTGGTTCCCGCAGCTTTTTTAGGCTTTTGTGTAGCCTTTGTGTAGCTGGCAAGGTAAGTTTCACCATGTGCTGATCAGGCTGCATTGAAACCCAGCGCTCTGCAGCAGTCCTTGGTCATGACAGTCATGAAGGGCGTGGGACAGAGCAGAGCCTGGGTGGGTTGCTGAAGACGGGCTAAACTACAGTAGTAAGCAGGATCAGGATCAGTATCCCTGTTCACTTGTCACATCCACTTGCTAGATTTAACCTGATCTAACTGGGATTTACTCAAATGCCTCTGTGTGTGAACTTGCAATGCACTTGTCTGGACACTGGGGTCAAAGAGTGTAAAACAAGTGTTTGGTGTTTAGGATTATATGTTCTTGAATTTAAGCATTCTTGCTTGAAATTATTCAAAACTGGGCCTACTCATTAGCTGAAAATACAGAAAGTACCTATAAACTTGTATATAATATCCTCCTTTGCGATGTTTTGTGAAGAAATACTTGAGAAGATTGAAAGAGACTTATAGTGTTTTCTTTTTATCTTATTCTTCTAAGAAAGCTGGGAAAAGTGTTAATAGCTAATAGAGTAAAAGGAAAATGGATGTCTTATCCCAGGAGGTACACCTTTATATATGGAAAAATTTTAGAGCAGTTTATGTTCATTCTTATAAAAAAGTATATTGAATAGAACTAATGCAAATCCTCACAGTAATTCTTCTTTTAAAAGATTAGGGAAGAATGTAGGGTTGTGTTTTTTCTTTTATGTTTTGTGGTTTTGGGGAATTTTTTAATGTTTTGCGGGGTTTGGATTTTTTTTCCCAGTTAGTTATAATCAGAAATCTGGTCTTTTATTACAGTTTTGAGCCAATAGGAAATTATTATTTGAAAACAATAAAGTTCCCCGATCTTGGGAAATAAGGGCACTTACAGACACTTAAAACTGATTTATATTTGTGTAGTTTATTATCCTTCCTGTACAGGCACCTTTGTAGTGGTATGAAGTGTCCACACTAAGACAGTAATCCCTTTCCAACCATGTCGGTAAAGCAGGTCAGTTTTCTATAACAGACAAAGTCTGAATAATTTACTCAATTTGCACAAAATTATATTTATAACGTAAGTGCAATGTTCAGTGGCGATATTAAAGTGTTATAAACAAGGTTATATCTACACTGCAGTGCCTGTGTAGTATTGCAGGTACAGCTGAGCTGTCCAAAGGACACATCAGTGCAAGTTGATTTATCTTCCAATTGGTGCTGGTGCCTCAGCTGCTGTGAGCAGAGAGGACAGGTGTTGTGGGTCTATACTACACCTCAGCTCCTCCTTTTTGAAGTTAGACTAGTGCATTTTTCTCAAAGGGATTTTCCAGATGCCATCACTGTTTTTGAAGTCAAGAATAGAATACTTTTTGCCTGCAGGGTGAAAGAACATGTTTTTATTTTTGTCTTGGAACATTTATATTTTTTTTATAAAAGTCAAGTTTCCATTAACAAGCATATGTTTTGAGTAAATTGCCCAAGGAAGGATGTTCTAGAACAGTTTGCAGTATAAGCAATGAGTAAAAAGTATCCCAAATCCAAACTAAAACACTAATACCTACAATAACAAAAGGCTACTCTTGTTTTCCCAGATTTATAATCTGGTTTTTTTGTTCGTGGGATGAAGGAGAGTTATCTGTGATCTACTCTGGGAAATCACATCTGGAATATAAAAACAGATGGCTTCAAACCAAAGAACTGCTTTGCATGACATGCAAATGAAAAGCATATTCTTCTTTTGCTCTTGATTACATTCAGCAATAATTAACATTACTGGAATAAGCAAGAAATGCTACACTTGCTTTTGGTAAAAAGGAAATATTTATGCTAATGTTTCTTGTTTACATCAGCATCAGCACTGTTTAAACAATCTGTATTTAGATGTTGCACTTCAGGTCATAAATCCTTCTGCTAAGGGCACAAGAGAGAGGGTGTTTGCCATGTAAGAAACTGTATTCTAAATAAGTACAACAAAAAAAAGGGAAAGAAACAGAAGTTTGGGAAGATGAAGGAATAGTTCAAAAATCACATAGTAAATTGTGGCAGAGCTAGGATAGTGCCTAGATTTCTAGGTTCTGGTTCAGTAATCATATCTACTGGATATGCTGCTTCTCAATACATAACATGAACATGCAGTACTTTGTAAAAAAGAGTGCACTAGACATTTTGGTGTTATTGACTTAAATTAAATCCAAGGGACATTTAAATCTGCACAAAGACTTTTAAAAGTAACCCCTAGTATGAATACTGACAGGGTAGTTAGGTTTTCAGGTCTGGGAGCACAGAAAATCCATTAAAAGGTCCCTGTCACTAATGCAGGTTGTGCCTTTTTGAGAGAAATTGCACAATAAATACTCTTCCTGCAGTACTTGCAGATGAAAAAGTGGAACAGGGGACTTTGGAAATGTGTTTCCTTTACCATGCAGTTTTAAACACTAATAAACAAATAAAGCAGTAATAAGCTTTCCATGACTATTGCTGAACATGCTGATGCCAAATGTCAGGGGCTACAGTGATGACAGGTTTAGAGATTAGAAAACAAAACATACAGAATATTTTATGGAGATCAGGGAACTGACTTTGCTCAGCAGGGAAAAGGTGAGTTCCTCAGTACCACATAAGAGTTGTCCATATTTACATCTGCCTCTTCAGGGACTGAAGGAAGCTCGGTGCTCTCAAGACACCCGGGAATTTTCTCGGTGATTTTGCCTTTAAGGATCTCAGACTCAGCCTCAGCACATCCTGCCTGCATTATCTGCTCACCTGTGTAGCACACACGGTTCCTCTTTTCTGGGAAACCTCCATACCCATGAATTTGCTTTGCAGTGGCCACAGGACAGCTCCTGGACACAGTGTACAGGATATTTCCATGCAGCTGCATGAGAATAAGCTGCTCTATGCACACTTTCATCTGTACCCTGATAAACAGGACATGCCAGGAGCTCATTTACAGGGTAACCAATGAGATTGCCCTGGATGTGCTTCCAAGGTGTTCCTGTTGCTGCACAGCCGGACTCAGTCTCAGCTGAAGTATCATGGCATTTCCAGCACAGCAGTGCCTATGGAGATGCAAAGAAGGAAAATGCTTGAATGCTTTTGAAAGTCTGGCCTGTTTATTTAAGAACCTATACGGAAGCTAAATCCCCCTGAAAATAAGTTCACCAATCACACAGAGACTTAATGCAATTTCTTAATGTTTGAGGATCATCCATTAGGGTAAGAATACAGCTAAGCACATGGGAAAATACACCCTGCTGGGGTCTGTTTCAGTCTTTTTGTAAAGGCAACATACTTGTATCTCAGTTTCACAGCAGAGTCAGCAGTAAAGACAACCACAGCAAACAATATTAAAGTCATCCTTAATTATTTCTTTCCTTTTTCTAGATTTCCAAGGTGGCTAATGATTTTTACATCTGAGACTTCCAAAGTGCCTGATTTGAAAGCTGGAAAAGTGGCTTGGATTTCAGCAAGAAAATTTGCTCCCAACTTTGTGTTGTTCAGTCAGACTGATTGTCTTTGCTAGGGGAGGCTTATACAGAACACCTCTTTTGAGAAAGAGATTTTAGTGCTAGTGACACTCATCTTGGTTGAAAAAGAAATACAAGATGAGATTTTCAGTGTATCCTGGCTAAATTACATCTGACTAGTAATTTAAATTAATATACTAACTTCACATGCACACATATTCCTAATTTGCCTTTTAATTTTAATGACTAAAGTAAAAATTTGTACCATCTGGAAACTCTCACTTTATTTTTCCCCATGTTTTCTGAGGTAGGTTATTTAATTACTTAGCAAATGGTCTGCCTAATGCCACTACATCTTGTTAATAATTTGTATGCAAAAGATGAACTCTTGTCTGAGTGATAGTTCCTTGGAGGCAGGAAAGAGAGCAGAGGAAACAGTTTTAGCTGAAAAAAAATGTAAGCATCTTGTAAATATGTTGCTGAAGCACTTGTTCTGAACAGTGTGTCTACAGAGACTTGTATTAATGATCCAATATACCGGGATTAAAAATGACTTAAATGCTGCTGCTGTTTTCTGGCTTGCAGTAGAGCCAGAGATAGCTGTCAAACAGAAAAGCAGGGCAGTGAGCAGGAGCAAAAGGCTGCTGGATACGAGAGGTGTATCAGAGCTGGGGAGGCACTGGGCTTCACGGGTGGAAGGGAATGCAGGCTTCAAGTGGAGGTGGGCACGCAGTTCTTCAGGCCAAATTCACATAAGCACCTATGTAACTGCAGTCTCTATTTCCTGGTTTTAATAGTACCCAGTTTTGGGAAAGATTTTGTTTACAAGCAGCTTGTTTTCCTCACACTCAGCCAGAGTGTCAGGTAAAATACACTATTTTCTTCTCTTAACAGTACTTCTCCTTACTATGTATGTTGCTCAATTTAAAAGAAGGAAATTATTTTCCTCTTACTGTTGCCACATACCAGATTAAAAACAAAATGAGGGGAGGATAAGGCAGGGTTTTTTTTTAAATGTCTTTACTGTACCTGTTAACTCAGGCTTTTTTGGACTCATTGTAAATTTACTTCTACAAATCTATTACAAAAGTATTTCAGCTTGTCTTGAAACCCTTCTTTCCCTCCTTGCAATACTTTCCATTGCCAGTCATATGCATGTAGTTTCAGTCATGTAAAGATAGTTTGCTTTTGCTAAGAATGTTACATATGTCAGAAGAAGGGACCACCAAGTATTTAGCATGTCATCAGGAATTTAACAGACTACTTACAGGGTATTCTTTCACTGTTTTGCAATAAAGTTTTAGCTCAGCTCTTCCTGTCAGGAAACTGAGTTAAACCACAACAAGGTACTTGTGCTACCTGTGAGCAACAATTCAGCAACTTGGTGTTAATTTCTGAAGAGAGACTTCGAATCTGTTGTGCTTTAACCCCCTGCCAGCAGATCAGTACCAGGCATCCACTCACAATGGCAGGCAGTTTGTCACAGCAGCAGTGATTTTCCATGGAACTGGTGCAGTGAAAAGAAAAGGAGCTTGTAAAACTATAAATACAGAGGTACCTGTTGGCAAGGAGACTCAGGGGAGTATTAGACTAAGGAGGTAAAATATTCTTTTATCCTTAGCATTTGCATCTTGCTTTGGCACCAAATCAGAGCTGAAGAATGGCTGTCTGAGACTAGACAAAATCTTTTCCTGACACAAAACATGATATAAAGAAGTTTCCATCAGTGTTAAGTTTAGAATTAAATTCTTTTCCAGTGGACTAAAACTTGGTCTATTTTTAATACTTTGTACATATTTATTGCATTTCTTAACATTTTTAAATGTGTAGTGGTAATTTTAGTCAGTATTTTGAAAGAGCTTTGAAAGGAGTTGTCTAAAACCTATGTTGAATTTTGTAGATTTCTGATTACACTAGTTCATATAAAGTAACTACAATACCTTGGACTTTTGAATTTTCTTTTCCCAATAGCATTTTCTAAATTATATGCACTGGTCCAAGGTAGCAACTGCAAAATCTTACTATTGCTTTTGACTTTTTCCATCCTTATTAGCATATAGAATTTTTTTTCATTCAGGTATTTATATTTATTACCTTACAAAAAGACCTGTTTGTATTCATTCTATCTCTTGGCATTAGGGTTCAACTACCATGTGTAATCTAAACTATGTGCTTTTTACATATCATCAAGATGCATTTGTAGGACAGACTCTACTCATTATAAAGCTTCCCTTTTACAAAATTCTTTGAATCAAAATAATTAAAAATGTTAAGCTAGCTGCTTTTCTTATTAAATTATAATTTCACATTTCTAGCAAGAATTCTTATTTGTTTAATATGAGTCTTATAAGCACCATATTCTGCAGAATTATATTGGTTATTCACCAAGGATGTTTTCAGTAACTTTTTACTCAATCAGCATATGTTAATTAACTGCTCTGGCTTTGTTTTAAATGCATGAGTCTGTTGACCTAAAGTAAAAAGAAAACCATGAAAATGAGTTGAAACTGACCTTTGCTAAAGTAAAGAGATGAAGCAAAATGATACTCTGAGTTTTTCTTTTCTGTTATAATGTAAGAAGGCAATCTAATTTAATTATTATTCTGTCACTGTGCTAGTGACTATTTAGCCCTTACAAATGGCAGCCTACACTAAAATGTGGAGCTGGCCCACAGCTTTAATACTAAACTCATTTTTTAAATTTTGTGGTAATTTCATTCGGAATAGAAAATTGTGTACAATGCCATTACTTAGATTGATTACAGACATACATAAAAACCTTTGAGGTTTAATACATTATATCTTTGAAATTGGGTATTTTGAGAGATTGGATAGTTCCATTTAATAGTTTCAACAGCAAGGTTTTAAGAAGGTGAAGCAAAAAATCTACATACACTGTGTTCCACCACCCCAAATAAACTGCTAAAGAACTGAATCCTTGCAGCAGAACTCCAACCAGTATCAGAGAACACAGTCACGTTGCAGATACTTCCATCTGCATATGAGAAAATATTACTCATGGAAATGCCACATGTCTCCTTGTTCTGATTTTGTGGGGACTGAGAAAAATCAATTGTGTTCCCTTAGCATGAACTGTTTTGTTACAGCCTGCCCCATGCTGTGCAGTGATGGCTTCTATGCACCTTTTTATCCACAGGGGTTATTACTGCCTTTATACTGTTGTCTGGCACTGGTTTAGCATAACTATGGCATCATGACTCTGACAGTGCCATTTGGGCTCCTTGAGGACTTTGAAGTCTGCTTGTCCCTTTCTGGTACTGGATGAGCGGTGACAGTGATTAGTGCCCTGGGTTACTTCTGTAAATTATTGTTACTTAGAGCAGCAATGGCATAACAACAATTAAATCACAGCAAAATTGTGTTCATGATGCTGGGCTTTTCTTTACAAAGTGAGCTAAAATCAATGCTGGATTTAATTTTTAAAAGTGCAGTGGTTGATGGTTTGATTCAGAGGTTCAGTTGTCTTTCCAACAGGAGCAACAATCTTCATATTCTTCTAATTGTGTATCTCTTTCCGAAAACTGTGTATTCATATACATCTGCTGAAGATGAACCTGCTTTGATAGAATACTTTTTTCTCATTTCAGTATAATTAGTCTCCCAAATTAGATTATCTATTGTCATAAAGAACCTAAATACAGCAATGTAGGAAGCAGGTGATGAATATAACTGTAAAATCTCTTCAGTTTCCTGCTAATTGGATGAAAAGGAGAATAAAGAAAAAAGAGCACTAAACTCTAAAACTCTATATTCTACCAGCACTCCTTAGATGTTCTATTGCCTTATAAATTGTCTGGTCTTGTGCTGTCTTTGAATATGCAGCTGAAATGGAGATAGGGCAATGTGATAATTTGCTCCAGGAATGCACTTCCTACATTTGTGTTCTCTATTGAAAAAACCCAGTTTTAACTAAGTTGCTTTCAACTAATTCAGATTCCCCTTAAAAATGTAATTTAGATGTGTTATAACTGACTGAGCTATCCTACTAATTTGAAAATATTGAAATGAAAAGAAAAGATGTTTTCCCCTTTCTTTTCCTCTTGGCCAAATCTCGTCTGTGGGAACCACATACTGAAATACAATATGACAGAAGATGTTCCTGGGTAGTTTTTTGTTTGTTTAGGGGATTTGGGGGGTTCTTTGTTTGTTACTTTTGGGTTTTAAGTTCCAGAGGCACAGGGGGGCCGGGGGGGGGCAGGAGAAGGGGGGTACTTATTTGGATTTTTTTTGATTTTCATGTATTTGACCTGATTTTCCTTGGAAAAGAAAAATTGCCTCTTTTGGGGTATTATGAAGTCGTTAAGAAACCTTCTAGTTGCACAGATGCCTAAATGCTGTTATTTTAGGGACAAGTGATGCAGATTTACTTAAGAAAACTTCATCTAAGCAACTGAATGATTTTTATGTACTTAATAATATTCCAAAAGCTCTTCCCAAAATCATACTTGTGCTATGTTAAGATCAGGCTAATGCTACGTGGAAAATGAGGTCTGATATCAACAGAAGGAATTTGAAGTCTGAACTCAAGATAACAGACAGCTTTGTGAAAGACATTCATTGAGATGCAGAGTTTGTTGACCATGGAATAACAATGGCACTCTGCTTCTAGGCAGTTCAGCACTATTTCTATGTGTGAGGGGTTTCTTTTGGTGGCATTGTGGAGCAATAAGTGAAGGATCTGTATTATTTGGTGTCGCCTTCACCTTTCTGAGCTATGTGGCACTGAAGGCACATTACAGGCAGTGTTTTACAACTAGAATAAAAGAAGAGAAAAATGTTTAGTGCTCTGTGACCTCACAAATATGTTTTATGTACGCAGGTGAGCTACTAACCTACAACAGTATTAACTTGTCTAGGTAGACTAAGGACCTAATCTCAAATGTCTAAGATTCTGAGTCATGGTGATAAATAATATTTCCCATCTTCAAATGGTCCTTTGGTGTTTTGCTTGTAATAGTATACTTCACGTCTGGCCTTGGGAATCTCTGGTATGTTACAACAAGTTCGCTGAGCAATTCCTACACAATGCAGAGCTTTTGCAACTCAATGTTTGGTGCCATGCAGGAAGATTCAGTTTCATGCCACAAGAGTATGAAGCAGGGATTAAGAGAAGTTTTGTTTGATCATGATATGAACAGGAATGAATGAATTTAATGAATTTAATGAATTTAATGAATTTGAAAATGCCGAACCCCTACTAAGAACATCTGCCATCCTGGACAATTTATTACGTACAATCTTAAGAAAATTATAGGTTTGGTAGATCCAAAGACTAACGGAAAAAATATAATTTGGCAGTAGGTCAGAAGGACATGAAACTTGTGCTAACACTAGAAAAAATTACTTTTGAAAAATCACTGCACAAAGATAGATAGTATTTACAGAGTTACTACAAGGTCTTGGCAGAAGTGTTGATCAAATACAGATGTAACATTTAGATTAGAACACAGAGTTTTATGTGCCTAACCGAGATTAAACAAACATTGGTCAGAATTCTTTTTTTTAGAGTTTGATACTGTAAGCTAGTTGCCCATTGAATTAAAACAGTATAAAGAAAGGCAACATGGAGGTGCTCTGTGAAAGAAATAATTTTAAGCTCAAAATATTCCAGGATGCAGAAGAGAGACACTTCATTTTCTCAGATGAGTTTATTTTTGGAATTGCAGAAATGCTTTGTGAATAGTGTCTTTATTACTAAACACTGCTGGGCTGATAAAAGATAGCCTGTTTTAGTGCCTTATTTCCCAACATATACAGGATTTATGTATCTTGTTCTTTGTTGTTGTTTGTGTGTGTGCATTACTTCACTAAGACACCTACACAGCAGAGCCATTAAGCAGAATACAGTCATCAGACTTTTCTCTGTTTTCATATTGAATTGTCAGAATGAAATATGAGTTTCTGGAAATCCATACAATTTCCCCTTGATTAACTTTTTTTTCCTTTTTGCTTCTATTTTCTTGTAAAGAAGCTTTGCAACAGCTCAAACATCACAAAGAGAAACATGAACACTAAAATAGCACTATATAACTGAAGGTTGAAATTGAAAGTGTCCATTATAAATATCATTAATTATGGTGAATTAATTACTATAAGCTCACCATACATTTCAAGTATATGGTCTGATCAGCAGAACTTTCCAGGAGAATTGAGTAGTTGAAGAAATTACCTAAAAGTTCTACCATGATAAGGATCCTAAGAGTTACACTAAAAAAGAATTTTAAAAGTGTATCTGCAACTGCTTCTGATTTTGATCCTACAGATTCACTAACCTAATTGATGATATTTAGATATTTTAACTGCTGAATGAGAGTTACTTACAAAACATTTAGACTTTTAAACAATTGCGCCTAGTATCTTTGGGACCTTACAAAATATTGTAAGGCATTAGAGACAGCTGACAATCTGAGGAGAGCATGATAATATGTAGTAATTTAATATATCAATACTGTTAAAAGACTTGTAAAAATTGGGTGATTTTGACTAGCATTATAGGTGAAAAAACTACTTAGTGGCCAAATACCATTATAAAAACCAGCAAAATTTGCAAATGTTTTTATTTTTAAGATGAAACTTTAGAAGTCATAATAACTGCCCTCCGAAGTTCTTGATCCCCTTTTGGCAATGACACTATTTTTGTTTTGTCAGCAGCACCAATGAATACAGCTGCTACACTGTATGAAATAATTGTATTATATGACAGATAAAACAAGGAGTATGCATCATATTATAAATAATTTAATTTTACAAAGGAATTTTACATCTTAATCTGTTTGACCATCGCTTTCACTTAGGCCCTGAAATAGAATTATGTTATTGTATTCTTTGCTATAATCTAATTTTTTCACCCATAAGGAAATGTCAGGTCACATTTATAGCAATCTAGGGGCCTCTAAGCCAGATTGGAAGGTCATTCTGTTTGAGCATTGTAAATGAACCTGTCCAGCAAAGTTTTGGTTAAGGACAACCAAGGACTCATTATATAGTTAATTTACCCAAATGCCAGTAAAAGCAATGCCACGGTTGTTGCTGTCTGCCCTGTGAAATGTGAAGTGGTATCCAGAATCCAAGAATTAATCCTTTATTATGAAGCCTGGGAAGAAATTATATTTAAAAAAATTTGTAGAAGATCATTATGTTACAATACAAATAACAGTAAGCAAAATAAACTTGTGCCAAAATGATACAAGCTGTATTTCAGTATTATGAAAAATAAGGATTTATTTTTGTTTTCTAAATGTCCTAAAGCATTATTCTAAATCTTTATTCTAAGAGGCTTGACTAACTTTCATAGCCTACCTAGACTGCTACATTGTCATGATTAAGTTCTGTCAAGAGACTATTTTTGTGGTAAATTGTGACTCCCTTTTAGACATATGATTGTGCATTTGTTATACACACCATCAGGGAACGTGACTGCAGTCTTCAAAGCAATTTCCACCTCACTTATCTAGTGTTGATGCTAGAAATCAGGAGAAATAAAGATGCAGTTGTGGGTGGTGCCTAAATCACTAATTAATCTGTGGTCCTCCATAGGGAGAAAGAAAGGAATTAAATATCATTACAAATTTGTAAAGGGCCAGCCAGCATATTCTAGTTATATAGGGTAGCTTTTGTGCTCTGGGTATTGTTTTACACTGCTATTTGTCTATTTTGTAACACTGCAATCTTTAAGCTCATCTTTAAGATAAGATTTCCCAAGTTGGTGCAAAACCAGCAAGAGTTGCTAAACCACATATTTTAAGCAACACACTGGTAAACTCAGTCAAAGCATTTCAGTTCTCTCCTGATAGTAACTATTTTTCCCATCCTCTCACATCTTCTTTCCTGATTTGTATGATTTATATGGTATGCGTATTATACATAGCAGGAGAGGAGACAAATCTCCTTGAAAATTGAGTTGGTACAAATTAAAGCATTGGAGTTACAGACTGTGGTAGGAACACTGGAGAGATCTGTAAGCAAGAGGAAGGATTTTTTCTTTCTGCATCATCACAGCCTATTTTAAACCATAAATAAAAATAACATAATTGAACTGAGATAATTTGAGCAACTGCAGTTGTCTTCCTCCAGTCAAAGAGCTATATGACTGGTTCTGTTATGATATCATGGAATTTTACATGGGACACACAAAAAAGCTCATATTTAGAGCTAAAAAGTCCTTTTAGCTTTCATGTCATTCAGAAAGGGAACAAAGTTTATTCTGATAAACTGAGACTCATGATGTCAGGAATGTAGAGAATACACAGGAGAAAAAGATCTTTCCATAGAAAAATCTTCTCTGTTTACCACTCTGTAGAAATTCCTTCATTCTTCACTGGAAATCCTAAAAGTCCCTGAGCAGTTAAATGCAATGTATTTGATTTTCTCAACAACACAGTGCTATGAAACTCCTGGAAGAAATTGAATCATGTGTCATAGTTGGTAATGTTTAGTGAGCTTTTGCCACACCAGTTTGATTTCTTGATTCTCTTGAAGGCTGCTTTCCTGCTCCATTTCTCTGGAGAGTTGTAATGAGACACTTGCTAGTGTTGATAACACCATAGATTGCAAAAGCAATCTCTTTGCCAAGCTAAGAACAAATCTTTGGCATGGTTTTCCTTTGTGCTGTTTTCAGTGTTGGGCATGTTGGTCACAGGTCTGGCACCAACCTTCTCTTGCGTAACTTCAGGGACATCCATAGCTCTGTTAGAACTCGTATTATTACTGAAGAGGCTTCATGTGTGAAGCAAGGATTTGCAGTACTCCATGGTCCAAAGATTCTCCTTTGGGATCACACATAGGTTTTAATTTTCACTAGAAAAGGGAGGGATGTTTCCTTTAGTGCAGTCTCTAATGTATCAAAGTGTTGATTTTGGCCAAGAAATTGTGTAAAACCTAAAGTAGAGCCTGGGAACTTGAGCTTGATGAAATACAGGCAGACTAACTTCTCCCTTTAAATCAGAGATGGGTTTGGCTAAAGGAGAGATTTTTTAGGGCAATTAAAATGAGCTTGTTTTTCCAATCCATGATGCATAATGCTTACAAATAAGGTAACTTTATGAAGTCCAAGAATGGAAAAGTGCATGCAGCCACACGGAAGACTTACATTATCTTCCTACTGCCAATATAAGGTATCTTCCTGGGACTGTGGAGGGTAAATGATACCATGTGGTATGAATCTGCAGCTGAAATAATACTCAATTTTCCAGCCTCATGTTGTGTTTCATTGATATTGTTGGAAACAATGTTGGAACTCCTGTTTACCAGTGGTGGAAGTGCCATTGTTTAAAAGAAACTCATCAAAAAGGAGAGGGGTGTGGTAATTAATTGTTACCTGCACATCTCTGGGTAGAAAGCCACCTACTGCAAAGTGATGTTATCCTCCCTCTAGTGACATCTAAGGACACTATAGGCTCCAGCATGGCCAAACATTCAAGAATCCTTCATACTTCAAGGAACAGAGGGAATCTGAAGTATTTGCCTGAGGCAGAGCTATCATGGAGGCAGGGAAATTGCTCTGTTAGTGTAATTGCTCCCAAATATCGTGGGTAATATGTGGGTTTGTGTTGTTTCCGGGGATTTTGGGTTTTTTTATGAAATACTGCATTTAAGAACAAAATGGAGAGAGCAGTTAATTGTGCATTTAATGATTGTACAAAGAATAAAATATGGCCAGTGGCTAATTACATCCCTAATTACTACACTGTTTCTGTAATGATTCTACAGTTGAAACAAAAGTCCTCATGCATTTAATGCATTTTATGCTCAAGCAGGTATTATGAGTCACTAGTCCAAAGAGCAGCCTAAGAACTCTGCAGGTGTACAGAAGCCTTTCGTAACAAGCTGTAAAAGTAGTTAATTTGTGGCAATTTCTGGAAGGTGGCAGGTAACATATGTGACCCGTTATTTAGCAGAATAAATTGTCTCTTGGATCCAGTGCCTTTGCAGTTTTGTCAGCCAGCTGCACTCCAAATGGTCTGTGCCTCCAAGCTTTTTTCCCTTTAAATGCAATCATATTATGCACTCCTTGCCCATAGCTTTTCCACCTTAAATCAGTCTGCAGCATTTGACACTTGCATACTAAAAATAAAATGAGCTGAGTCCCAAGTTAACATCTGTTTATTAAAGATGATCTTTCATGTATAGAATTACCAGGACATTTGGCCTGATTTACTATACTAACATTTCCATTTTCACCCTGGGTAGGGAGCTCTGCTAATAATGCTGCACCCTATGGTGAAATAGTACCTAATCAGTATTTATGAATAGGGTTTTGAAAGTCACTAAAGAGCAGAGCTTTCACGGTGGAAGAGGTTTTACCTTCTTAAAACAGCAATATTGCTGAGCTTTGGGGATCTGTATGACATTTTAGAATTGAAGAGCTTTCATTTTTAAATTGCATTAAAATGTGTAATGTAATTCTGTCATTAGTTTAACTGGAATGTATGTCTTTTGGCCATTAATGCTACTGTTAAACCTTGTAATTATTATGCAAATGACTGCTGCACTTAAAAAAAATGCCGAACAGTGACTACAGCATCTTCAAATTCTGTCAAATGAGAAAATTTTCCCCTTATTTTTTTCTTTTTTCTTTTTTTTTCTTTTTGAACTCAAATATTGTTTGGGGAAGATTGCATTTTGGGAAGAAAAAGTAATTTTTTGGAGTTGAAATAAGACCTGTGGGGCTATCTCTATACAGTAACAGTATGCTTATTGCATAATGTATTTGGTTTTCCTAATCTGAAATGAGTTCTTTAAAACGTCCAGGTTCTAAGACTGGCTCTTTTCAGAAAGCTGGCCTCAGGGAAAAGTTAAAGTTATGCAAGGCAGCTTGATGCACAGTTTCTTTTGTTACTGGTGACTTATCTATCTGCATAAACTGGACTCATCTAGAAATTACTAGGATCACATTGGATGATACTTCCTGTTCCCTCAATGTTGAGGGAAGATTGCTATTCCCTTTTGTTTACACAGCTACTGTATATATACTTAGAAGTTTTAATACTGCTTTTCCTTCATCTAGTTACCTAAGCAAGTCTGTTTTTAAATCTTCCCCAAGTTTCTATCTTCTAGACTTGTATACTTTCTCTCCTCACGATGTTCTCCAGTGTTTCGATGCCCAAAATCTGATATAGGAATTCAAGTCTTCCAAATATATTTCCCCATAGCTGAGGAAAGTGTAAAAGTCTGTTATTTCCATTAAAAGCTATATTCCAGTTCATGTGAACCACATTGAGTACTGGGTTTTTTCATTATATCAAATATTTTTTAATTGCTGTTACATTGGTGATGTAGCACAACTTGTAGATTCTTTTCTACAAACATTTGCCTAGAGGCTTTTTTTCCCATCTCTATTGTGTATCAGGTAAGCCTTGTTTAAGTGTGAAAACCCATGTTTATCCTATTTTAAAATGCAACCTGTGTTGTTTTCTTTTGGTTTTTTATTTGGTATTTAAAAGATGATTCTGTTGTTCATTCTTAAGAAAGTCTTTGTGAATTTTAGTGAGAAATACTTATCTTAATGACAAAATTAGAAGATATGCAGCTGATCAGCAAAGGTCTACATCAAATCAAGTCATGATGCCAATGACTGTGTCTCCCTTCTGCAGGAGCTGCAGTTCATATTTGAACTTTCAGGATCTTATTATGTTGAGCAGTAGACCTGCACAGATGAGTATGGGCCATAAAAACAGTCTTGTTGAGCTAAAAGCACAAACCTGGAGAATGTGTACCATAATGAAAAATGGAGAAATACATATAATTCATATTTGGGTAGGAAGCAAGACACATTTCAGTAGAAGAATGTAAAATTCAGTTTAAGCTAAGGAATTAGCCCCACAGATTCCTCTGCAAGTTTATGAAGTTCAGTAAGAGTAAAATGCAATGATTTCTAGATCTTCCAAAATCATTGTGAATATATTATATTGGAAGAGCTTTTCAAACATGACCTCTAAAGGTAATTCTCATATAAGGAACTCTGCTTCTTTCCCAGGCTAAGACATAATTCAGAAAAATAATATAAAGGTCATAAGAACAATGTTCTTTTCTAGAAAAGGTCACTGGATACAGAGGGAATAACAGGATTTGAATGAATTTCCTCATTTCTTCTGCTGTGCATCTGAAGATTTTATTTGTTGTTTGCTCAAAGGTTTTGATTAGTTTTTTTTTTCTTTGTAGAACACATATGGAGAAAAGTGTTCTTTCTCCTTCAACCCCCTCTCTCTCATACATATGAAAATATGTACACATACATATAAACAGAGCAAATCTTCATCATCTTGTTCCCCCACTTTTAAAAAAAAAGTTATCGATGGTTTGCCAACATAGTTTTATGAACTTAATGTCATTGAAACTCTGTCAGTTGGAGTACTTCTGCAAGTTTCTTTTGAAATTATAGGTAGCAGCTTGGCAAATAGGATGGGTAGTCTATTACAAATTAGTTGCCAGAATAGTCTAGAGCAGGTGGGAATGCATGTGCACACACTAGGGCGGTGTGTGCCTTATAGCATTCAACAGGCTTCTCTTCATAACACCTTTTCAAAGCAAGAGACTGCCTTTGTCTCCATTTCACATGCAGAAGATAAAAAAAAGCTTTATAGCGTGCCTGAGTGACAAAGCAGCCCAGGTCAAAGCAGGGAATGGGATCCAGCCCCCCAGGAGCTAAGCTCTAACCTGCAGTCACGTTGCAGCAGTAGCGCAGCAGGACTCTCACCTGATTAATTTGTCAGCTGAGCAAGTTGTTGCATCAGGATCCATCTTATAAGGACATTTTAAATCTGGGCTCTTAATTTAAATTTGCAGAATGGTGCTTGATTGAGACAAATGACACAATTGGTCAGGAGATTCTGCCATATTGAATAAAGTGCCAGAGAGACTAATTTAAAATTTACCAAGTTTTTGAACGCAGAAGCAGTCTGAGGCTTCAAAATCTTTCATTTCTGCCACTGATTAACTAGGTGCAGATGAGAAAATCTTTTTACGTTCCACTGCATCAGTTCCAATACCTGTTTCCTGCATTTGCACAGAATCATTGAATGGCTTGCATTGGAAGGGGCTTTAGAGATCATCTACTTCTCACTTCCCTACCATGAGCAGGGACACCCTCCACTAAAACAGGTTGCTCAAAGCCCCATCCAACCTGGGCTTGAACATTTCCAGGGATGGGGCATCTTCTCTGGACAACATGTTCCAGTGCCTCACCACCACTCACAAAGAAGAATTTCTTCCTTATATCTCATCTAAACATATTTTTTTTTCAGTTTAAACCATTGTCCCTTGTCCTGTCCCCACATGCTCTTATCAAATGTCCCTCTCCACCACTCTTGCAACCCCCTTTAGGTACCAAAAGCTAAAAGTCTGTCTCCTCCAGCTTTTTTGTAGCCTTCTTTAGGTACTGGAAGGTCCTATGTAGTTCCTCTGGAGCTTTTCTCCAAGCTGAACCACCCAAATTTCTCAGCCTGTCTTCATGGGAGAGGTGACACCTCCTTTGTGAAGCTGCTTGTGAAAGAGCTAGATTCTACTGTCAGCAGTGGGGGTATGTTTATATAGATGTGAATTGCATGAAAAGTGTTCAGATTCCTTCATTGTCACTTTTACAATCATATTCCTTAGCATTTCTATTTGTCTCAGTGTCTGTTTTCTCATGTTACAAACACTGGTCCTTGCGTCTCCTGAAAAGTACATAACAAATGATGCCTTTTAATTTGTCTTCCTAGGATGGGATTGATCTAATCTGTTTTGCAAAGAAAAGATTTCTTCACCACAATTCTTGGTTGAACAAGAGCAGTTTACATGGCAAAAAAGCGTATACTAATAAATATTTTTCTTTAGAATAGAAACTGATGTGAATGAGTGTCTGTGATAACCATAACTGTCATTTACATGCTGCTAATTTGTGAGGGCCACCTTACTGAGAGATGACATTGATGCCATTAGAAACTTCCATCACAGACTTTTTACCAGTTTCAACATTCTGCAATGTGCCTCAACATTAAAAAGATCATATTTAAAATTTACCAAGTTTTTAATGTTCAAATGTTTTTCTTAATAGTTGTCCAACCACAATAAGAAAATAAAGGGAGATTTTTTTGTCTCCTGAAAGTCTCTGACATGGAGTGCTAAACTGCTTAAACCATCTGTATTACACATAATCAGAACTAATGCGCATCCCTCAGAAAGATGTTACAAGGGGAAATGTTGGGAAAATATTTTTTTATTAAAATGAGTGATACTTGATTTGAGTTATTGTGGAAGAGGAAAATTAGAGTGAAAACACACCTTTTGTGGACCCTTGTTTAAAGTTACAAACATCTTACCTTCAAAAGTACATAGAAATGTGCAGTGTCATTATGTTTATGAGAAATATAGAGCCCTACTTAAGGCACTGTCTTTGAAGGCTACTCTTTGAAGGGTACTTTTGTATCATTCGTGGGCTGAAACATAGCTTTTAAATACACTGAAAAACGTAAAAGGGATCCCTTTGACATTTCATATGCTAAAGCACTGCAGACAGAAAATTATAAACCTCAAGGACCCTCCAGAACGTATCCTTTACTTGTCTTCTGACTGCACTGGGATAGTCAGCTTTCATTTTCTCTCCTTCCCTTTGAACTGAGGGAACTCTGTTGTCTTCTAGCCTGTAAGCAGATAGCTTGTCCCAGATGGTAGAGTTTTGTGTGAGCTCTCCACAGGTTTTACATTCTCAAAGCGAGATTTTATCGTGTTCACTGCAGTCCTTAGGAATAAAGTGGAGACTATAGCAGAAGAGCTGCCATGCACTGCAAGGGCCTGAGCATTGTTCTGGGGGACCTGCAGTACACAATGTCTTCAAAGCAGACCATGTAACGCTCAGAGAGAAAGCTGGCACGGAGAAAATAAGGGAATCAAAAATAAAAAAAGGTTCACAGTTAAACATGTAAGTTAAAGCTTTCAAGAGTCTTTTAATGTATTTACATAACAATTTACATTGGCCAAGGAAAATCTGATGCTGGAAACAAAGAGAATGAGACTGAGAAAAAAGCAAAAGAGAAAAAAATTGTAATTAAACGTAGCAGATTTACACAGCTGGTAATAATCAGATCCCAGCCTAGGTCCCATAAATATTCTCAAAGAATTTTCAGTAACTGATATATACAAAAACTAAAAAAAATCCAGGAGCTCCTATGTTCATATGGTCTGTTTGGTGTGTTTGTGTGCCTGTTTTTTCTATACATGATCTAAATGACTGGAAATACAAACTCGTGTGACTGTAGTAGCTGCCCTCAAAATATATTTGCAAAAGCTTTTCTGACGGTCATGAAAACGTGTGTCAGCACTGATCTTGGCAGAGGTTACGTTTCACTATAGGAAATTGCAGTGATGTAAAAAGCGACTTACATCTGTTTTATATGTGTATGTAGAAAAGGCTGTGCACTGAATTCTGCTCTTACTGTGCATTTTCACTCAGGCTTGTGATATATTTGTGTTTTAGAACACCTGAGAATATGAGATAAAATTGCTTCACAGAATATGTGCTTTGAAAACTTAACTCCTTCCCCCCTCTCCCCTGTTCTCAACTATGTCAAGTATTCCTGGGTTTTTTTCTTCTCACATAAATTGTTTTCTATCAGGGAGCTCTCAGTTTATTAAAGGATTAGCTACTTTTCACATCAGCACCAACTTTCTTCTGGCTTTGGTGAAAACCTGTACTTTTCTTTCCTTTAAACGAATGCTTTATGAGTTCTTTAGAATATCTACTTTTAGAAATACACATATCTCACTTTCACAAACAATTGGCCATTTTCTCAATGTCAAAGAACAAACTTCTTAACTTAGTATTAATTAATACTCTTTACTCTGCTCAGATGAAACTCTGCTTGGAGTATTTCATTCAGTTCTGAGGGCCCCAGTATGGAGTACGTGGACCTGTTAGAACAAGTCCAGAGGAGGGCCATAAAGATGGTTAGAAGGCTGGAGCACCTCTCCTGTGAAGACAGACTTACACAGTTGGGGCTATTCAGCCTGGAGAACAGAAGGCTCCAAGGAGACCTCACTGTTGCCTCTCCAGTACTACAAGAAAACTGGAGAGGAACTTTTGTCAAGGGCATGTAATCATAACACATGTAGTGGTGATAGATTTAAACTAAAATAGAACAGGGTTAGATTAGATTTAACAAGAGAATCCTGTCCTGTGATAGTGGTGAAGCACAGGAAGCTGTGGATGCTCCGTCCCTGGACGTGCACAAGACCAGGTGACAGGGCTCTGAGCATCCTGGTCTAAGGGAAGGTATCCCTGCCCTTCGAAGGGTGATGGGAATGAGATGATCTTTAAGGTCTCTTCCAACCCAAACCATTGTATATTTCCTTTTAGAATTTTTAATGGGAAAGAATGCACCTTTGCTAAAGTTGACTTTTTTCACACAATAACCTGAAGAGGTCATCCAAACTAGTGTCAAAACAAGTTTAAGTGTTATGGTTCAATGACAACATAACACAAAATTCTGGGACATTGTGGAATTTATTTTAAAAAGGTAACATGAATATAAAGAAAGTGATCAAAAAGAAAAGAAGCATTTTGTTTTCACCAATTCACACATTAGATTTCACTATGTATTTCACGGCAACTCTAGTCAAGCTTTTTTAGTAGTGAGAGAGAAGACTATCGGAAAATCAGAGTTGGGATGGCTGAGGCTTTGTTCCTGATGTCAGCTATGTAGCTGAAAACAGGGATTATAGCTGGGTTTTGGAAGCTATTCACAAGAGGTGGCTTGAAAGAGCCTGGGGGAGTACACCAAACACTCCTTATTTGCATTTTAGTCTCCTGGCTCCTAGCATGAAAGAAAGAGTGAAGATTACATGAAAAGCAGTTGTTTGTCACATTTCATCTATATGGCAACTAGGAATGGCAGAATTGAGACTCTGGAGAGCTAAGGCCAATTTCTACACACTAAATTCAAGTACTTGATCTGCTCTGAAAAAATTAAGGCTTTCTAAAGTTTTCCTGCTTTTATCCTAGATCAAGCACCTATGGTCTAGTCTTACTGACATTGTTGGCTGGTTTGTATTGATAGTATTCCACATATTTAAGATCTAATTTTCTCGCTTCCTTTTTTTTACTGTCACTTCTGTGCATGGTTATCAGTTTTTGCCCCTCAGTGACATTGGTAGCATCTTGACTGCAAATTCTACAGAAGACGTCTTCCTGCATTGTGCCCATACTGCTTCTGAACCTTTCAAACAACATCTGAGTAACTTTTCCTACTGGAAACCTTGAAAAATATTAGATTCTTTCCCTCCTGTAAAAATGGTCAACACATGATTTTCCAGAGCAGGGTTTTCCCCAAACCCTCTAGGTGATTGAAAATATGGTCAGAAACTTGAGAAGATCGCCAAATTAAGATGAAAATACAGTGGAGTTTAAGCTAAACCTTGGTAATTTTGTGGAATGTACTGGCTGATAGAGATGCTTGTAAGAGTTGGAAACTGGATGTTTTGATACTGGATGTTCCTTATAGTTATACATCTCCCCAGAAATCTCACCACAAAGACTAAATCTTGTTGTAAGCCCGAATTTATGTGAAAGCATAGTGTAGCATTTTAAGTGTTTTCATGTGCTGGTTTTTAATCACAGAATGACAGCCTCCCTCTATTAGCATTTAATGCATTTTCCTCTGCTGTATTGAAAGTTCTAAGAGTGAGAACTTGGTATGGTGCTTATCTCTTGCTGAGACTGTATTCTGCCATCCTTTGCATTTTATAGTACCTTTTCTGTAATTCTGGTCACTTCAGTGACAAACTTGCCTCTTAAAATTGCCCACAGAGTTACCTGTTATAGCAGGGTTTGGGCAACTCTGTTTCCTTAGCAATATATGGTGATTTAAGTTTCCTGCTCTGTCTTTTCTGACATTTGGTTGAGTGCGACTGACATTTAAACAAATTATAGGCTTCTGCTTAGTCCTCTTTTTCTTCCCATGGTTTATACATAGCATTACAAGGAAATACTTTGAGTGATGTCCGATACTGTTCTGAAGAGCTTCCTACATATAGTGAAATCCTTATCTCCTAGAACTTGCTTAGCTTATTGTCTTCTAGCATGTTCCCAATTTTTTCAGCCCAGATTTTCTACTGTCTTCTTCCAAAAGACCAAACATTGTGCAAAAATAAGAGTCATGTTTCTTAATAATAGCTATTATATATATAACACTAATATTTTCAATTTTTTACTTAGAGGTATTGTTTCTGTTGACCTTAGTGACAATTATGTATTTATTCCGTTGCAAACTTAATCTTTCTTTCTGCTTTTGCAAATTTCATGTAGGCAAAATTTGGTCTTTAGAGGAGATTGTTAAGTGTAAAGATTTAAAATTCAAGTAATATTCTTGGTATCTGGACTTCTTAGAATGCACTAGAGACTCATTATCAATCTGTGTATAATTTTCATTAATATGAATGGTAAGTACATCATTTACTTGTTGATTCTGTCCTGGTTAATTGCACCAGGGAATAATGTATTTTGAGT
>NW_008236932.1:6454432-6470584 GCF_000691975.1 Corvus brachyrhynchos | reverse complement strand
AAGTAACTGACTTACAAAACATAAAATAAAAAATGTGAAAACTGACAATATTTTTTCTGTCTCTGGCAGCACAAAGATATTGCTGAAGAGGTTTATATTGTGTAATTTTGGTATGCAAGTGCCCAGAGAATGTCCTTCTAAAAGCAAAAAAAATAAAAAAGAGTTATTTTTAAAATAATTTTCATTTATGAAAAAAACAGGAGAGCAATATTTTGATCAGTTGTAGCACATGTATACGACTCAACATGTTTAACTCTTGAAATTGAAAACTTGCTTACTAAATTATTTCAAGACCTTGAACAGATTCCATAAAACACAGTGCTAGTAGCTATTACCAACTATGTATGGTGTGTTGTAATTCTGTTTTAATAATGCTATTAATATTCACCAAGGTGAGCTGTGTTGAGTGTTCTTGATAATATCTGTATTAGATATTACAATACCCTGTATGAACAGACCAAAATGAAGTAATTATTATAAAGCGCCTGCACTCAACTTGTCATTTGCATTGCCTTTAAGTTATAATATTGAAAACAGAATTCATCTTACCACATTTGAAGGGCTGTGATGCTGTCTGAAAAAATGTCAGCGACAGAGTAAGAAGCATGCAGGAATTGATTCACAGACTTCATAACAGGTTCTGTATCTGCATTTTTTAATGTATATGGGTACTTATGGGAAATAACAGTATCTTGTTCTGTTTCTGTACTTTAGTACTAATGCCTAATTGTTTTGGTTTTTTTAATTCCCCCTTGAAAGCCAATGCCAATGTCAGCTTAAAAACGAGACAGTTTAATTGTATTCAGGATTCTTTCCAGAGATGTGCACATGTGATGCCTTTTCCTGGTCTTAAAATCAAGAGTCAGACACGGTTAGAAGGGGAAAAGGGATTTTACCTTGGTATTTATTTTAAGGATCCTTAGGTGCACACGTCCAGGTCATATGCATCGAGATGCACCCTGCTGAGTCTATGTGTGTCCCCCTCCCCCCCCCAACATTGGGTATAACATTATAGGTTTTACTAATTAGCATATCTATCAAAGATTCCCCAATGAGAGGCTCGAGTGAGCCCCCCTCCCCAAGGAACCTTCCCCTGGATGGTTCTATCTTAGTTTACAGAATGTGTTCTGGAGAGGACCTTGGGGGCTGGGGCACACTGATCCCTACCTATGAAGCTTCTAAAATGTTTAGTCTCTTAGCTTGACAAACAAGTCCAAGAATGTAGGCAAAAAGCACTAGGAATACAGAAGTTGTAAAAAGGGATAACAGGGGTATGAAAGAAAAGGCAAAAATCTTCATGGCATCACATGGAAACATTGCTGCTGGGTCCTGGAAGCCATCGACTCTGAAAGGAGTAAAATCTTTATATACTTGGTCAGGTTAAAGTCTGTCTGGTATCCACATATTGACTCTACCATAGTGAAGGAGACTTTTTCAGTTATTGCAGAGACAGAAGTGGAATAGGAAAGAGATAGGAGGGAGACAGCCAATATTCAAGGCTACTGAAACCTACAACTAGAAATTGGATTCCATCCCTATCCCAAAGTTATAAACCAAACTAATTTTTTGAATACCCGACAAGATTCCCAAAATTTTATTTGCAGGAGTGTTGAGTATTTGCAGTTAAAATAGAAAACAATGCAAAAAAGATTTTAAATGTGTTGAGTGCTATATACCATTGAATTCTCTAAAAATCCCAAAGTTTTGATGTTTTGACTGGGCAGAGTTTGTGGGTACCTTTGACTTTTCTTGCTAGACTTCAAGACTAAATTTTAGATATTCTTCTGTTCTCACAAGAATGAAACATGAATATGGGATTCTTACATAAAGTAACGGAAATCTCATTGTGTGTATGCAATATTAGGTAGTTGGATAGTGTTTTAATACTGAACCCTAAGTAAAGCATGGGCAAAACAACAAGGAGAAAATAAATACTCAACCTGTGTATGTAAATTCATACCAACATTTCAGTGAATCAAATAATTCTTTGAAAAAGAAAAGAAACGATGTAATCTTCAACAAAAAATATCAGTGTTGAAATTGAAATGTGTATGTTCACTTGTGTGAATCAAGGTTGTACAGGCAATTTGAATTCTAGATTTTAGTATTTTTGGTGTGTTTGAAACTGCAAACTTGTGACTATTCTATTGATGTTGAATATGAATTTCGTAGTGTTGTTCTGTGGGATGACTGGCTTGTGAATAGAACAGTTCTCTCTGCAAAGGTAATAAAATACCCTGCTGAAGGTTCATCTATAACAACAGTTGCTATTTCTTCACTTTTCTTCAAGAAATTAAGTTAAATTAAATATCTTCAAGAGAAGTAATGGAGATTTTCTTGTATATTGACAGTGCTGGTAATAAGAAGCTGGATGACTGCAGCTGGCTAAATTAATCTGATATCAAAAGTGTTTTTACCCCACCTAAATCAGAAAGTATCATGTTCAGAGAAGGATTCAACCCTTCACTGAGAGACTTTTTTGTTTCTCTATGTCTTCTTTTCTCTCCTAGGAACCATGATTATTGTTTCCATTAAATTTCTGTGGAATCATCTCTGTAGTCTGCATGAGGGTGTGCTGGAGCAGACCACGCCATGCAATAACCTTCTCTGCCAGCAAAGGAACAAGGAGGGACTGTAGGATTGAACTCAAGGCTGATATGACACACATTGCTTCCTAAGGTTTATAAGTTGCAAGCAATGTTTAAAGTATGTGAATTTCACATTCCTTTTGATATTGCTAATGTCTGTCTTAGTGCTTGGTAAATCAATAATTTGATTTACTTCGGTAATAATAAAGCTATACTTGAAGCAACCTTAATCTTGGCTCTGTGTGTTTGCATGGGATGTAGTCTATAGTTGTGGAATAATTCATTAAACATTTCCTTCTTTGTATGGTAGAATGAAGATTCATATCTGCATTACATAAGATAGTTTTGGGGAATATTTTATATGCTAACTCTTTCTTTTAACCACAACACAGATTATAGTAACAAAAACCCTCTCTAAAAATTGCTGTAAAATAAAAAAAAAGATTATATTTCGCTCATCATGCAAGCGCCTACAGAGGAGATGCTCTTTAATTTAGTTCTTAACTCATTCAGTTGTGCATGAATATTCTAAGACTTTATACATTAGTAATATGTTAAGATAACACTATCATCTAAAAGCTTTGCAGTACCATGGGTATAGCACCACGAGATGAGCTATTCTTATCCTTACCTTTGTCTTTCTGGTAGCCAAATGAGCAGTTTAACAGAGATTTTTCTTTTTCTTCTGTTGTTGATAAAAAATTTGCAATAGCAGCATATGTTCAATGCACCATGTTCTTTTCACTCCTTTTACATCCATGCTTCTGGATGAATCATGACCCTTGGCCCACTGTACTGAAGAACATCATGTTGTGTTATGTGCAGAAAAACAGACACATTTTCATTTCCAGGAAAAGTCAGAATAATAACCTGTGTTAAGTCAGATTGTAATAACTCATTCATTGGTCTTATGGAAGTTTGAAAGCACTGGATGAAACCCCAAGGTGAAGGTATCTAAAACAATGGTGTTTAGGGGGAAAGTTGAAATCATTATTGTTTTGTTTTTTTTTTTTAATGATACTTCAATCAAATAGAGAGAACAGTTAGATTTGTGAGACCTTTTTTTTTTTTTTTGTAATGGTCAGAGATAACACTGAAGAAAGAAGTCTTAAAAAGTTACAGACCTCAACTATAATTTATGTCTTTGAGTGCAATGAAGCCATACATCTAGCTTTTTAAGTAATTATTTGTTTTATGTTATTCTCACCTCTTTGCCACGGCTGCCTTTTCCATTCCAGTGCAGCTACTACTCCGGAGTACAAAATCATAATGAATCTCTGTATCATACAGAGTTTGGAAGACTTATTCATTTTTCCTGCAAAAGTTAAATAAAGTACAGAACTTTCAGCCCATCAATCCTTTAGCAAGCTGTCCAAGGTGACATTTCATTAGCGCATTTTGTCAGTGGATAAATTGTACAGCATGCTCTGAAGAAAAGGTGGAAAACATCCAGTCCTTTTTCATTAGATCCATCCAAAGCTGAACCACTGGAGATTACACACAAAAAGCACATAAGACAGAAAAAACGCTATTCTGTCTATAAACTGCATTAATCATTCATTTCCTTCTGAGTGCTTTGAGTCACTGCCCTTTCTCTGGTTAGGCCCAAAACTGGCAATTTAATTTTGAGCTGCATGACAGATACATTTCAAGGAAAATCACAGACATAATGACTCCTGCCAAGCTTGATAAAGTCCTCATGCAAGAACAAGCACATATTCCCCAAAACAAACACACACACACATGCAGACCCCCTCACATATGTTCCTCTTGTTGTTCCTGGGAATAGAAGTAATAAGGGGTCTTTGATTCACTGGTATGGACTAATTACCTAAGGGACTGGGGTTACTTTGCTGCTACACTGATGATAAGTGTCAAAGAGCTGACCAAAGATAATAAATACCTGGGGAATTACGTATATACTGCAGTGTCAAGACGGTTTTTTCCTTAGTAAATTTTTACAGGCTGTGCTGAAAATCAGTGTTCTAATAAAAGTGAGCTGTGTAAAGAAATAGCAGTGCAGCAAAATCTAATGAATTGCTGGAAAATGTGCTACGTGAACAAGTGAAGCTCTGACAATATAGAGGAGGCACACTGCGATATTTAAAGACCAATTCAAATTAGTGATAAGCCAATTGGAGGGGCACTGTCAGATTAAAACCGTGGGTCCAATACAGTGTTAAGTCAGTGGATGTATTAGATATCGAAGAGTCATTTTGCAGTTAAAGGCTTGGCTAAATACTAAGACATCACTGCTGAGGGCTTCCTAATCAGACATCACTAACAACCTTTATTTTCAGATGCAGCCTAGGATAAGAAAGCCTAGAATAGCCTAGGATAAGAAACCATACCCTTGTGCACCTTTTTGCATAAAGGAGTCCTTAAAGAATTTTTTTTTAAAGATTTCACACCAAATTTTTCTATTAGGTGGTGAGAGTACAAGTATTTCTGGAAGCTCTACACCTGTTTAAAGCATCAAAAATTACTGATTTTACTTGGCACCTTTGATGATACCAGTAGGAACCGATTCATAAACTTTGCTTTACTGGTTCCTGCTCCTCTTTTGAGTTTGCTCCTTTTCTACATTTCTAGTATTACAACCTATCCATCTCTACCACTTCCCACCACTAAGAATGGTTTCTTTTGTTCCCTAAGAGGAACAACCGGATATTCAGAGGTAAGACATACTTTTCTTTCCAGACGTATTTTTCTTTCAGTCTTATTTTTCTTTCCAGATCCTTTCTAGTAAAACATTCTTGTTTAGGCTAATTGAAAGAGAAGTGGTTAGATGCTACTGGCCCACAATGAAAAGTCATGAAATTCTGCCATTTCTGCTAGATTCAGAACAGATGACTTCTTGGACACCTGGTGCCCTGACTTTTTGATGTACTTGATTCCACCTCCAGTGAAGGTTTTTTCTGACATTTGAAGTAAACAAAGCCATAACTCCTTATATTTTTGTCTTCTGTCAGTGTTTAGAGTTCCACTAGATGAGCAACATCATAAACTGGAGTAGACTTATAACTTGAAGATTCAAATGAAGAGTGGGAGAGTACAGAAGTGGTGGAAAATCATCTATATCCTCTCTTCTTCCACTTTTTTAGATTAAGAAACACAGCACTAGATAATGTCCTCATGTCAACAACCTCCTCCTTAAATTTTGGCATTTAAAAGCACTCAAGTATTTCTTTGCAGAGAAATTTTCACTTTGGAGCAAACTTGATCTTTATTTTCTCAAATATTTTACGTACTATCCGAAATACCCAATATTAACAAGTGTTTTCTACCAGCAGAATTTACTCTCTCAGTTTCATTTGATGATGACACAATTTTTTGACATCACAGTCTATTGATTTGCCACTTGTGCTTTTACAAATATACATGAAAATTAATTTCAAAAAATTATCTGTGAAGGCATCAATTTAGTTTTTATAGACTCATTAGTTAGCCGACATGTTTTAAAACTTGCACCTGAAAGTGAAAATAGTGATCATGCTGCAAAGGGCTTCGACTGACAGAACATCTTGTAGACCTGCGAGTGAAGACAGCAGACACCTAACAGTAGAATGAAATGGATTTCATGGAAAGATTACATATTTTCTCAGATTTTAATCTTTTTTATAGTTGTATATGTGTTTATTTTTTACTAAAAATATTGCTGATTTTTTCTTGTTTTATTTACAGATGATGTTTTAAAACTCTTGGAACACTAAGAATACCTTGGCTTTCATGATGCAGTCATTGGGAAAATTACCTCATTTTTTTATAAATGTCCAGCTGTGCTCTTATGAAATGCATTATATCTGAAAGACACTCCCACTCAAAAAAAGTGAGAAAGAAGCAGCTCGTGTAAATGAGACCTTTGCTGGTATAAGGAAAACCAGTGATGTTTAAGGAGTGAATTTCTCTATCAAGAAGCATCTTATAGGTGATTCTTCTTTTAGAGCCCCAAGATGGTATTTTGGATGGCTTTATGAAGTTGGGTTGAAAAAATAATTGTGTCATGTTCAAATTTTAGCCTAGGAAATCTCCGTCTGTGTTAGAAGTGCTTTCTGGGAAACGTGAACACAGAAAATATTCCATTAAATTCTCCCACACAACTGGAAGGTATACAAGCATTGTCTCTCTTATTTTGTCCATATTTTCTATGTATTTGCATACAAGAAGGCACACACAGCCTCCTTGCAGCCACAGAACAGTCTCTGGCTGCTTTTCCTCTACTGTACCTTCCCAGTGGGTCAGGAAACTGCACAGGGATGAGAGAGCACAGTTCTTGCTGTGCCGCTCAGGTGGCAAAGAGGGTAAGGTATCCCTCAACCAGGAATGAAACATTTTGGTGTGCTTCACCTCTGCAGAAAAAAAAATGTTCTCTGCAGACTATTTAGACATTTGAAAGTCTAAATTAGACCGCAGGTGATACTGAGGAAAAAACAAGAGTTATTGAAAACTCAAGGTAGTTCCTTCCCACAGGCCTAATTTAGAGCATTTGAAAGTACAGTGGAACCCACTGAAAAAATAAACCTTTAGTCTCCTTAGGAATTATCCTACAGAACGTGAACAAGATGATAAGTACCTGTGTGAAATCCAAAACCAGAAACAGAAATGTTGTTTATGTGGGTATGAATATGTCATTTGAGATAATACTGTACTTAACATTGTTTAATGAAAATGAACTGGTTTAGATAAGGGTCTTGAGGAATTTGTTTACTTTGCTAAAACCTAAATAATTTTCATGAAATAATTACATTTAATTGTAGTTTCAAGGAAGGTAAAAGCCTTCAAAATAGTTTTAACAGCATTTATCATTCAATAGGTGGAGCCACTAAATGGCACAATGCTTCTCCAAAAATAAAAATAATGTCCCTGTTTGCAAGTATTGTTCACAATGCCCTTATTTTTCACCCTTCATAAAATTATATTTGGATCATACATATTGTATTAAAACCATGGTAATTATACAAATATTAATATAAAATTATGGCCAAAATATTTTCTTTCAAGGTAATCTTTGTTGGTGTGTTTATGAAAAGTTTATTGCAATTATAAATACAAATAAACTATACTATAGATTTATCTCAGTATCTCTATTACAACCCAAATTTTCTTAATGGCATAATATCTTTTATAGTTTCTTCCTAATTAATATTAGTGTTATTTTCTAACTACTCAGATTTTAAGCATTTCGACTCAAGGCTGTTGGCATTTTTTTAAAACTGTCAATTGGGTTTCTTATCAGATTTGAGAAAATGTTCGAACCATTTCACTACATTTTTCCCTTTCAATTTTTTTCAAAAGAAATATGGCACTTTTACTAGTACTTGATTAAAGACTTTTTTTATTCCCAATGAGTTTTAATATTTATTAGAAAATTTGGACTTCTGAAAATTAATTACTGGTCACAAGAGGTTTGAATATGCTCACAGAAGTGAATAATAATTTAAAAAATACTACCAAAATCTTGACTTTTTGCATCTGAAAGGTGTGAATATGGAGAATTCTGATTTCCTTCTCCTACTGAGACCAGTGATGACATTAGTGAATATACCAGTAGTTCTGATTTTGATCCTTGCTGAAGCACACAGCTTCTAAACAGTGAAAAAGAATATAAGAAGTAACCCTTGTTGAATTTACTTGGTTTATTTTTTCCTAGTTGGTTTGATGACCTGTAGTTGATATGTTCCATTTAGGTGAGGATGAAAGGCCATGAAAGCCTAACAGCAGGTCTCAAGTAACATGCAGAAAAAGTTGAATTAACTATTTTTCCAATAATAGCTCTAAAATCTTTTCATGAGGGCTATATAACGTGAAACTTTTCATTTGGAAAGTTTAAATATTCAGCATACCTCAGGTAGCTTCTTCATGTCTGGAAATAAAACATGTTTCTTACAACTATAAGCTTAGCTGTTTGTCTTGCAACATTTTACAATACAACCCAATTAGCTGTGCTACAGTTGGTAAGTGAAAACTTTACCTTCATTATGCTTATATTACAATTCCAATAGTCTGCTAGAGAACAGAGATTTGGGTTTATACTATGATCAAAGGTGTTAATGTACCACCTGTTCTGTGCCATAATACTTACTCTGTTTAATGAAATAAAGGTTGAGGTGGGAATTCAAAAAGATCATATTGTGTACCACAGATTATATAAGACATCTAAACCATGTACTCTACTTCTCCTTTGCTTTGTGCTTTTAGCTTCCATTTAGATCTTTCATCTATCTATAAGCTAATGGTAATGATACATTGAAACATAGGTTTGGAGCACAAAATTCTGTTGTCTCAGTGTTTTTAGTTTGCTGAAGGCTAGTATACAAGACAACCCTGACAGATCTTAACATTCTTGTTTGGTTTCTAAGTTCTCCCATATTTTTGCTTTTAGAGCCTTGTAAGGTTAGGATGCCTAAGTCAGTGGTCGTGACTGATAATTCCATGACTAACACTGGTGCTTTAAGACATAAGATGAACCCCAAAATGCACAGGGTAACTGAGAAAATATGCCCTACATGAAAGTAAATGACACATCTTTCTTTCCTCTCTAGGACAGGCAGGCTTGACATTTGCAATAGTACACAAGTTGCAAACAATTAGTTATTAAAAATTAATTTCTCCATTAAAATGTCTTGTGACTAACAGGAAGAAACCCTTGCATACAGTGTTATAAATGTTACTGCTAACACTAAACCCTTCTAATTATGGGTTAGACTAACTAAACATGATAAAATTTATGTGCAAATCAGACTAATGTGATTTTTTTTTTAATTCCCTCTTTGGCATGGAATTAAATAAGGAATCTCTAAAGGAGCACAAATGAACAAGTTGGTGAAAATAATATACTACTCTTCCAAGTATCCTGATACTAAATAGTTTCAGGTGATCTGCTTCCTTTGATTCAGAAAATAAAGAAATTAAAACAAAATCTAGCTGTCTGCAACTACTTACTATCAAGTTACTTAACAATGATGTTCATTTGCATTTTCATTTAAATTCCTTAAGAGAACTTTTAAAAATTATTTTTAATTTTCCCCCCTTCTTTTCTGTTATTGCAGTAGATGACTCAGTCCTGTTGCTTTAAATAAACAGGTATGTGATTATAATTCAGAAAGATATAAGAAAACTTTGACCACTTTATTTTGGTCTTGTCTATAACAACTGCAAGCAGAAATGTTTCTGCTAGTATTTGAATGGTAGCAGTATTTTAGTTACTATAATCTTTACATTTTAAAGGAAGTGAGAATTTAGAAGACAATTTTTTTCAGATTTTAGTGAGTCAGATTTCTACATGCCTTCACAATGTGGTCCTGTGTGTTGAAGTCCATTTCTGAAATTCATGAAACAAGTTATTGATGGTTTGAATTATTTTCAGTTCTCATCTGGTCTTCGAATTGAAATTCTGTTGTTTAGCATTCTGTTTTTATAAGCAGTAGGTAATGAAGGCTAGGTAGATCACTGCTTCAGAGGATCCTTGTAAACATTTATATCAAGAATTTTCTCTGGTCTAGGAGTGTTGTTAGGAATGATCTCTATAATTCACAGGTTCTGGGGAGGACATTTATGTATCTAGGTCAAAGTTCAGTCATATTTTTTTCTGGTGAAAAAATGTATTTTGTTAACTGTGTTTTTGAAACTGATGATCCCTTAAAATCACAAAGAATAAGAATAAGTTCATGAAGAAACCCACAATCTTTAAGGAAGTTTCTCATGTTTGAAGGACAGTTCAGAAAGAAATAACTGCCTTACTAGAACTGTGTGAAAAGTAGCCTGACGATAAAACAGTATACATATATCTGAAAGAGTTTATGGGAATTAGAGCTCTGTTCCACTGAAAATCAGTGAAATTAATTGCTAATGATAATAATTCAAAAATGCTAGTACTGTATGCAGAATGCTAAAACTCTGTGGGTGAATATCTATCTATCTCAAAAGGAAAACAACTGTTACCCATTAAATGGTTGGAATATTGGTGATGAGAAAATTACTGAAATACATGACTTGGAGAGAGGAGGGTTTGTATAAAAACTCAGTAACGATATACTGAAATATTATGGGGAAAAAGTGTAATGTAATTGGGAGCTAAATAAGAAGCTAAGCATCACTGAATCCATCAATGACAGGGCTAGGGTCAATCTACCCAAAACCCTAAAGTAATTGGAAATTCACCCTAAAGTAATTGGCTACTGACATGTCCATATTCCATCAAAAGTCAGTAATGAGCCAGGAATACTAGTCCCCTTTATGTACTTGTGTGAAATAGTGTCAACAGTGTTAGAGTACTTATGAAGTACAAGCTTTAGTATGTGAAGGGACTACAAAAGAAGATAAATATTCTTTTATTAAATGGGAATGAACGTTTTGTTTCCTTCTGCGTCACTAATTCAGACAGTAGGCATGTATGTTTTCAGTACCCTTCAGGTCCTTAGAGCAGGCAGAGGATTATACACGTATAAGGTTTTAGCATGCTACATAACCTGATCTCCTTCTGCAACAAGGTGACCTGCTTAGTGGATGATGGGAAGGCAGTGGACATTCTTTACCTAGACCTTAAGGAAGCCTTTGACCATGTTTTCCAAAACATTCTCCTGGAGAAACTGGTAGCTTGTGGCTTGAACACATGCACTCTTCAATGGGTAAAAAGCTGGTTGGGTGGCCAAGACCAGAAACTGGTGTGGAATGGAGCAACATCCAGTTGGTATCTGATCACTAGTGGGGGTTCTCCAGGGATCAGTGTTGGGTTCAGCCCTGTTTAATATCTTCATCAATGATCTGGATGAGGCAACTGAATACACCCTCAGTCAATTTGCAGATGACACCATGTTGAGCAGTAGTGTTGCTCTGCTGAAGGGTAGGAAGGTTCTGCAGAGCGACATGGACAGACTGGATCCATAGGCTGAGGCCATGTGGATGAGGTTCAACAAAGGTCAAGTTTCCAGGTCCTGCCCTTGGGTCACAACAACCCCATGCAGCACTACAGGCTGGGGCACAGCAGCTGGAAGGTGGCCAAATGGAAAAGGACCTGGGAATGCTGGGTGGCCTCCAATTGAGCATGAGCCAGTGTGTTCTCAGGTGGCCAAGAAGGCCAAAGGCATCCTGGTCTTCAGCAATAGTGTGGCCAGCAGGACCAGGACAGTGACTGTCCCCCTGTACTCGGCACTGTTGAGGCCACACCTCAAGTCTTGTGTCCACTTTCAGGCCCCTCACTACAGGAGAGACATTGAGGTGCTGAAACGTGTCCAGAGAAGTGCAGTGGTGAAGGACCTGGAACACAAGTACTATGTGGAGTGGCTGAGGAAGTTTGGGTTGTTTAGTCTGGAGAAAAGGAGGCTCGAGTGACTCTTACCACTCTCTACAGCTCCCTGAAAGGAGGTTGAAGCAAGGTGGGGGTCAGCCTCCTCTCCCAGGCAACCAGTGACAGAAGGAGAGGACATGGCCTCAAGCTGCAGCAGGGAATATCAAGGTTGGACATCAGGAAGAATTTTGTAATGGAAAGGGTTGTCAAGCTTTGGAACAGTCTGCCCAGGGAAGCAGTGGAGTCATCATCGTTGAAAGTGTTCAAGAAATGACAGGACATGGCATTTAGTGGGTGTCCTTGACAAGGTGGTGGTGGTGATTGGTCAAATGTTGGACTCGATGATCTCAGAGGTCTTTTCCAACCTTGTGATTCTCTGATTCTGTGACTAATAAATTCCAAGCAGCACTTTAGCAAAGGCTTTGCTAAGATCAGGTTTAATTGACTGCTTAACTGGTAAGAAAATGGGTATTAATGTATAAGCTAACTCTCTTTTGGTAAATTATGAGACACACCCTGGTGTTTCTAAAAGGAATCACATGACAATTTTATCCAATTTTCCAGTTTACTTTCAACTATTCCAATTTTAACCCATACACACTACAAGATTAGATCACTATAGTTGGCCAAAGAATTTTTATTTTCTTCCCTCTGTTCCTTTTCACCATTTTACTGAAGGAAAGAGAAAGATCCCATTCCAAGTTCTGGTGAGTAATATAAAGCTTCCTTTATTCTCTGTCTAAAACTCTGTATTATTGTCAGTTGTCCTACTTATTTCATAGGAACTCTTAGAATGTGATTTAAAAGAGCTAACCCTGGGACTTTTCAGAAGCACTACAAAAAAAGAAAACAAGCGCATATGCAGAAAACATCATAGAAATGCGTTGCTAACTGCAATAGTGAAAGAACTCACATGTGAAGAAATACTCCAACCCATACTGTTATTGAGAATGGAGCTAGAAACTGCAGCTTTCCAATTATTTAGGTCAGAAAAGACCCAAAGAGTCGCTGCCCTTTGTGGACTCAGCTTCTGCTTACAATATTGCAAACCATTGCATGACAGCCACCTTGAGAAGAATTGACGTCCTTTAGAAAGGACATGTGCACCTGGGATACAATCATTTCTCAAGGAATTGAGCAGATAAACAGTCAAACTGTTGGACACTTTGGCAATGAAACAAGATCAAATAGAGGAGCTGGATTATACATGAGCTGAACGACACTGAAAGTGTAACATGGGAAGTAGCATACAAAAACATTTCCAAATAGAATAAAGATCAAGAAAAAAAGATGAATTCACAGAGAATGGCAGACTAGATATAGAGATCCTGCAAGCCTGTTTCTTTGTTGTCATTAAATAGTTATTCACACTTTCAAGCCATGCATCTTCTGCCTTTTCCTTTTTTCCCCTATCTGTCAGAAGGAGCAACTATTAAAGAAAAGAGATTTTATCAGTGAAGCATAACCCTTGTACAGATTCTGGCTTAGTGAGGATGGATATATTTTGTAAAACAGATAAAAACATCAAGAATGTTGTATTCTTTATACACTTTTTAGTGAACTCCTGATAATAAATCACTGTTTCTGCTACCTGACACATTCAAAATTGCATAATATTTCTCGACTGCAGCAAATAAGTTCAATGGGGTAGCAGAGCACGATAACTGAGATATCATTGAAATATGGGAGTCGCAACCCCAGCACTGAACAAGTAAAGCAGGCTACCAAATGTCCTGCCTTGAACCGAATTAGTTACACATAAATGAAACAAACAAACGAAATCAAAAAAGCTCCACATCCAACTGTGATGAATATCCTCCTAGAGGTTGTCACCAGGCTTTGGGTCCAAATTTAGGGGAAGAGAAAATGCCACAGGTATGCTGAGTTTTAATTTGCTAACTCTAGGAATGAGAAGAGTTAGCTGGATGTAAAGCTGAGAATTGGGACAAAAGCAGGAATAAGGTAATGAAATGTTGGTCATGTAGGCTGTCAGAAATTGCTATTTGTACCCTTCTGTACTAAAATATGTCTCAGTTTATGTGAATCCCTTTCTGTATACCTGTGAGAGGCATACAGAAGACTTTCCAGAAAACTTTCTGCACAGCTATTTTGGCATTGCTTGCTAAAGATAATTTTCTCTGCAAAAATACCAGTAGAGAAAGGAAAGGTAAGGAAAAGCTGAATGAAGCTGTGAAGGAAAACTACTTCCTGTAGCAAAAAACCAGAGGTAATTTGACCTCCTACCAATACAGTTAGTTTTCAAATTTTGCCACATAATTATGACCATGATAGATGGTTGAGGAGGGTTTTTCTGCCCACATGTGGAAACTGAAAATTACAACAATATTGTCTGCACTAGACACTTTTCTGTGCTTCCTTGGATCACATTGGTCATGAGCTTGAACAGAACAAATTTTTGTACTGATTTAGAATGAAAAGTCAGCTGTCATGTTTTGATGTGAGTTACAGCATGTCTGCACAGCAAAATATGATCTTTACAGTATAGTCATGAGAACCATCAAAAAAAAACGGTTGTGACATAGTTTCTTACCTGACAAAGTGCATAACTAGATTGTTGATTACCATCTTGTTCTTGTTACTTCTACTGCGACTGCAGTTGTCTTGTTGCATCAGGCAGCAAAAATGACAGAGACATCATCTCACAGACTGTGGTCTTGGCTTTTACACAAAGGCTCAGTTTAAAATATTTGAGACTATGGGTGTAATTAAATTGTGGATTTGATTAAATTAGCATCTTGTCGACTGTGAGAAACAATGGCAAGTTATCCGAACTAAGTCAATTAAGCGTTGTCTCAGTATTCATTCAGAGGAAAGTGCTCATATTTTAACATGAAATCTATGACTACAGAATGCCACATAAAAATTGTAATAGATGCTGATGATGTTTTTATCTCCTCTGTCTGCTTTTTTTTGTGTCTGCTTCTCCTGCTGTGTTGTACAGTATCCTGACAGCCATTTCATTTTAAATTTATATTTCCATTTTAAGTTTATCAGTATTGAATTTAAAAGTAAATTTACTGTTTATTAGAGAAAATTGGAAATACAGCAATTTTGTCATGAAAGGTAAAGGAAGAAAAGGCAAAGAAAAACACCAATTGACCCCACAGAAGCCTTTTCTTTCCTTTTGAAAGCACACTTATATTTTTTTCTATGCACCACAAAGATAGCTTTTTTAAAAATTAAAATGAAAGTTTCATTACTATTTTCTTACTTTAATAAACTGTAACCTTCATAGTAATCAGATTTATTTTGATACTCAATTATGGGGGTAATTAGTTATTTATATCTAGTTTTAGGGGCTGCTCCTGTAAATATACATGTGAATAATTTTACTAATACAAAGTAGAAGTGCGTTTTGTAAAGGTAGTGCTCTGCCATGTGTATATATTTCTTAGAGCTGTTATATAAATGTGTGTTCTGAATACATACTTTACAGATAACATATATTGTCTGAATTCATGAGCCTTGTTTTTAAAGTTTTTCTATAAAGTGAATCAGTCTTGAAATGCTTTTTATTACCCTCTGTGGAACACATATTACTTATGTTTCAACCCCAAATGCAGCAAACACATTGAGGTGAAAAAAAGCTAATCAGAATATCTGATGGTATTCTTAATTTGTTTTGTTTTGTTTTGTCTTGTTTTGTTTTTTGTCTTGTTTTGTTTTGTTGCAATGCAACCTGAACCACCCTACTGCATTATGTGGTCAATTTTGTGACAAATTCTCACTTTTGAAATATCTAGATAATGGTTTACATTTTCTCCTCTCTTTTTCTCAACCTGCAGTACTAGAGAACATGGCAACTGGACCAAATGTTGGCCATGTTGTGTGAAGTAAATCTGTACATGACAGCAAGTCTGTTGCATTGTCCTGCTCCGTACATGTATGCACTGATGAATTTTGGTGTGAGAGGTCTAAGATTTCCTGAGCACCTGCATTTTCACAAGTATATTTTCCTGCCTGATATTTCCTGGAGAGGAGTTGTAGAGTACAATACCATGGAGTGTTTCATCCTGTCTGTAATCACAGCACAGCTGTTAAGACTGGGACTCAAGTGCAACTTCTACGAAGGTCCTAGGATGGGTCAGTCTGCATTGTATAGATAAATCATGGAAACCTCCCACCTCATCTCCTGGACATATGTCATGGGTTAGCAAGCCTAGTCACAGAAGTGATGTTCTTGCAAAGGGGTGTCTACAGCTTCCTCTGTGACCTGACAGAATCTATCAGCTGGCCAGTTTGAATATGGACAAATTT
>NW_008236932.1:6450654-6453803 GCF_000691975.1 Corvus brachyrhynchos | reverse complement strand
AGTAATTCAAGAGTGGAGCCTCAAAAGCAGTTGTGGGAAAAGCTGCAAGTCGCGGGAAGGGACTCGCATGTGAGCAGAGAACCAACCCGGGCGGCTGTCTCGTTGTGATAATGTCTTCATAGCATGAGCAAGAGAGACTCCTCTTCCTAAATGAACTGAACAAGGTTATTATGGAAGTGGTAAACAGACTGAACATCTGAAGGGTTGTCTTTTTACATTGTCAGTGGGAGAAGGGAGGAAGGTGGGGGAGGAGAAGTGTTCTGAAGGTATGGTATAGTTTTTTTTTCTTCTTTTAGGTCTGTTAATAAACTTCTTTATATTCTTTCAAGTTTGGTGCCTGCTTTGAGTTTCTCCTAATTCTTATCTCACAGAAGATAAACAGTAATGAGTATTTTGGACCAAACCACTACACTGAATTGGTGTTTCTGCCTGTTTTCAAACTGAACCTGCTACAACATACTGTTCCAGTGCTGGAAATTGTTTCAACTGATGTTCAACCTGACCTGCTCAATTTGCAATTTGTGGTGGGTGTTTCTTGTTGGGTGATCTACTAATAGCAAGTAGAGTCTGCCTTGCACTTGTACTTTTCAAGTAGCCGTAGAATGGTATCATATTATCCTTTAGCCTATACTTCACCAGTCAACACCCACCAATCTCTGTAGGAATTATTCAAATAGTAGGGTAATAACAGCATCAAGAAGGAGAGGAATTGTTAGGTGAATATAAATACAATCAAATATACAAAATGCAAACTAATGGGCAAACTAAACTTTGCTGGAAATGCAGGTCTGCAATACTGTCTTTTGTATTACAAGTTTCTATGTGTTAAAGCACATTAACTATATATGTATGTTATATATCTTTAAACTCCTTTTCAGAATTATATTCTGAAAATTTTTCATAAGAAAGAGTAACACTGAGAAACCAGCCTGGCACATAATCAACCTAAGTCTGGGGGAATGGAATGATTTTTACCCTGTGAATACTCCTGATCTGCATCATGGTACTCTCCACTTCCATCAAGGCACTAGGCCCTATGACGCAATGAGTCTGATCTGAATAAAGAAAGAAAATCTCATAAATGACTTCTACTTGTTAAACTGCTATCTTGTGAAAATTTGGTCCCTAGTTCTAAACAGTACCACTGAGTAAAAAACAGGTCGTTGCAGGAGCAGAAGGTGGTGTTTGCAGCTTTGGGATAGACTTTAGGCACATATTCATCATCTGCCTTCATGGCATTTTCTCAAATTTTCCTAAATACTAAGTTTATTGCCACTAAAACTTAAGAGTATTATGAGACAAACTACTGGGTCTCACATTCAATCAACCATTTTTTAGTAGTGTATTTTCAGTCAGATCAATAACTTGGGAGGGCTGTGATGAGCATCTTCTCCCCATCCCAGAGCCACTCAGTTAAACAAATTCACTCTCTTTGTTTAAATCAACCCTTTGCTTTTTATATATAATACGATTATAAAATATGAAAAATATATTGTTTATAATGCTCAGAGGTTTCTAAATTATAGTGTTTTGGGGGTTTTTTTTGGAAAATGTAGGTAACTTAATGGTGCTTTAAGTGCTCTCTAATACTTTGACACCTGTTGTTTCATTTGTTCTCCCATTTGAATTTTTGATTTCTTTCTCCCATCTGAAATGTAAGAATTGCTTCTGTTATAGATGACTCAGTTGCCATGGTGTCTTTTCCAAGTTTCTTTCACTGAGAATTACCTCGTTTTCAATCAGGGTATTGGTCTGGCAACTAGATTTTTTTGTTAAAGCATCTGGATTTTCTGGTAAGTGGTTAATATAAAATTTTAAGCATATCTCAAAAGGGATTAGTCTAAAGAAGGTTAGCACTAAAAAATAATATTGTCACATCATATATCCACAACCCATTTGCTTTTGCATATCTCTGATTCCTGGGTTAGATTCTGTTTTGCTTTTGATGAACACGCTCATTCTTATTGCAAACATTTGGTCTTCACTTCTCACCTGACCTCTGATTGTTTCATAAAGATTTTATATTTTGAATCACAAAATGGTTTTGCTAGGTCTTTTTTTCAAAAATGGAAAGCCAAGCATTTTCAAGCTGTTGTTAAAAAAATACATTAAATATCCTGTGTTCAAGTACTGTAGCTTTGTATCAGGCTAACAGGTGACCCCTGAATTCCCCAAATATATTTTATCAGTAGGTTAATTTATTATAGATGTCAACTCTTTCTGTCCCTCTTATTTTTTTTTTAATGATACACTTGATTATCTATTCACTAAGGGGAAATAATGCATTTTAGCTAAATGACAAAATAAGAGAGAGATCATGTTTTCATCTGTGTCTCCAAGACATCCAGTTGGTACTAGACCAGTCTGATCAATTGGAGCAGGGCTTTGATAGTCAAGTCTGATTCATGTGGATGGTGTTTGTGATTAAGTTACACTCAGTCACATGGCAGTTTTTTGGTAACACAAATTATCACTGCAACTGGTTTGAGTCACTTGTCCTTGTAGACTTGAGCCTGGATTAATCTGGGGTATGATCTGATTTTTGCACAAAGTTGATGCTTACATCTCTATGGATATTTTTAAGCAGCATCTATTTATTGAAGAAGAATGATGTAATAGCAGTGTATAGACACAACAATTTCTTTAATTGCTTTACTAGCACTTCTTGGAATCACACAACCCACAAATGATACACTTTGTAAGCTGTTTTCTTCCATCAATCGACTTACAATGTGGCATCAGAAATGCTGCTCTCTTCTCAGCTGGTCCTGTGGTGCTGGGGTTTGTCTCCCTAGTGTCATGGGTTAGCTAGCCGAGTCTCGGAAGTGATGTTCTTGCAAAGGAGTGCTTACAGCTTCCCCTATGACTTGACAGAAACTATCAGCTGGCCAGTTAGAATATGGACAATTCTTTAAGCCGCTTAAAATTGTGACCACCTCTATGATCCACACTTAAGAATAGACTAACCCCCCCACAGCTCTGTCTCATTTCCAGTGTTGGGACAGGTGGCTGCGGGCCCCGTGTGGGGGCCAGCAGGCCCAGCCCAGGCCCTGCTTGGGCCAGGCTGGGCCAGGCCACAGCCATCCTGGAGCCAATGGGCCCTGTTCCACCCACGGAACCGCCTGCACAGCCTGCTATGGGCAGCCGGC
>NW_008236932.1:6427180-6450171 GCF_000691975.1 Corvus brachyrhynchos | reverse complement strand
CTGAACAAGGTTATTATGGAAGTGGTAAACAGACTGAACATCTTAAGGGTTGTCTTTTTACATTGTCAGTGGGAGAAGGGAGGAAGGTGGGGGGAGGAGAAGAGTTCTGAAGGTGTGGTATAAGTTTTTTTTCCTTCTTTTAGGTCTGTTAATAAACTTCTTTTTATTCTTTCAAAGTTGGTGCCTGCTTTGCATTTCTCCTAATTCTTATCTCACAGAAGGTAAACAGTAATGAGTATTTTGGGCCAAACCACTACACTGAATTGGTGTTTCTGCCTGGTTACAAACCCAACCTGCGACACCTAGATACAGCCTAGATATAAATATTTAGTTCGAACACAAAGAGGAAGCAAGACAGGCAGCCTGGTGCTTCAAGGGTTCCCGTTACTGGGACCAAGTCTGCAAACAGATCTGTTTATCTGATTAAATGCAAAAGTTTCTTATGGCTTGTTGGACCTGAAACAAATCTAGTGGTACGTGGTGATGTGAGAATGCATACCCAGTATCACAGCTTAAAACATAGCCTGTGGTCAAATGAAAAAAAGCTTACATGAGCTGTGGAATGATATTTGGACTTGACTCTTTAAGGAGAGTCAGACTGTTATGCTTATGCTCATACAAAAAAGTCTTAAAACCAAAAAAGTATAAGATAAAAATCTTGATAACTCTGCCTTGGTCCTAATAGTTGGGTGGGCTGTTCTAATTCAATGTGCTAGGACACAAATTCTGAATATCATGAAGGTATCTGTACATGTTTAATGAGTGCTATCAGGAGGTTACTAATTTTTAATTAATTTATGGAAAAGATTAAGTGACATGTCAGGAATGTTTTTCAAGTTGAAGTGTAATCATACAGGTAAGTAGACACAGCAATATATATGAGCAAGGAAGATATATTAGAACATAGACCTCATTCATTTAAAAAATTGCTTGTATTCACATTTCATGGAGTGAAACCTTCAAAATTCAATGCATTGTAACTGTAAATATATCACAGGAGCAAATAAAGCAATGAAGTCTTGCTGCTAAGGGGTTGATCACATAAAATGCTTAGTAAATCTATAGCGCCAAATATTGTGAACTGTTATTTCAAATTCTAATTACTGCACGTGTTATGCAAACTAGGTATATGTTATTTGATGACTTAATTGCTACTACTTTTTCTTCTTGATCAGGCTGTAAGACTGATCTTTTTTTCAGTATTCATGTCAGCAGATAAAGCTATATTAGCACCTCACTGTTGCATATTTTGTTCTTAATTACCATAGTTAATATTGATTAATCATTTTTATTACAATATCCTATACAAATGTATTATTTCTTTTTTCTATGTTGTATCTATATCCAGTCAGCTGTCAGTTTTGTTTAGCAATATACCAATGCAGAATACAGCACAATAGCTATCCCTAAAATTTCAGTGCATATGAAACAGAGAGTCACTACACAGGGCATGGGCACAGTATGTCATCTGAATACTTTAATGTCCAAAGGGAAGAAGCTGTTTTCCATAGTAATACGGAATTACTATATCATATCTATGGTGGTTTGAATTTGGTTGGAAGCTAGTTGCCTGCCAAAGGCACTCTATCACTCCTTTCCTTACCTGGTCAGGGGAAAGAATGTGGAACAAAAAGGTCATGGATCAAGGTAAAGACAAGGAGATCACTCACCTCTTACTGTTATGGGCAAAACAAGCTCAGCTCAGGGAAATTAGTTTAATTTCTTATCATTCAAATCAAAGTAAGGTAATGAGAAATAAACCCAACACTTAAAAACATCTTCAACCCATCCATCCCTCCTTCCTCGGCTTGATTTTATTCCAAATTTACTCTAACTCCTCCTTCCCACTGGTGCTGGGGGATGCGGAGTGGGGGCTGCAGTCAGCTCATCACACATTGTCTCTACTGCTACCTCCTCCTCAGGAGGAGAGACTCCTCACACTGTTCCCCTGCTCCAGGATGGGACCCCTCCCATGGGATACAGTCCTCCATGAACCATCATGGGTCCCTTGCATGGGCTTCAGTTCTTCACAAACTGCTCCATTGTGGCTCCCTTCCACTGGGTGCTGTCCTTCAGGCAGTGTAGGTCACCTGCAGGGTCACAAATCCTGGTGGCAAGCCCTTAGCCCAACATGGGGCCCTGTGTCCCCAGGGCCTGCTGGCTAATCTTGATCCATAAGCTCCTGACTCATCCCAATGCCAAGCTCTGTGCATTTCCAATGGTAAGTCACAGAAAGGGTCACTCACCCTCCTCACCTTGCCAGACTCTACTGCCTAGAACTCACATATCCCTCCATTACAGTACTCCAGGCACTACCTACTTTTGTGTATGGGTAGTGCCAAGAACTTTGATATGAACTTTTGTTGAAAAAACCATGTATGCCTTACATGTTGGTATATTTTAATGTTTCTATAATGTTTTAACTGTGACCTTAAACTAAGATTCAGAATTGATTTGAGAAAAAATATCTTTAAGACTAAAGCCCAGGCTAGTGTTCACAATGATGAAATCTTTTAAAGACTTTTTTGAGAAAAGCTGAATTAATAATTTCATGCATTCTTTTATTTTAACTCAAATATCATGAATATACAATTTTTAGGTTTTTATAAACTATGGAACCTGTGAAAAAAAGAAAAAAGGTTTTCTTAGAAGGTTTGGGCCATATTTTTAAAGGGTGTTTATTCTATATGAAAATTTCAGCACCATAAGGCACAAAATGTAGTCTCTCCTAATGTGTGTGTAAGATACGGGATATGAGCAATTGTTTAAATTTTGTATGGATCATTACACAGAAGCTGTGGGTAAATGTGTTTACTGTCTGCAGCTTTCTGAAAGCTGTTATATGAGTAAATTTGATAGGCTTAGCCAACAAATATGTAAGTTAGAATGATTTTGAAAAATTACTTCTCCAGAACAATAGGCAATTTCACTGTCTCATTTAGACAACAGTCAGCAGCTTGTGTCCATTATGTAAAACAGTCAGAAACTTTGCTTTTCTACCAAGTAGGCTATAAAATAACTTATTTAGCAAATGAAGTTAGAAGATTTCATTTGCTCAGTTGGCAAAATCATCCACCATGTGTAGTTTAAATGTGTTTTTAAATATTCTGGTAGAAATAATATGAATCTCTGAAAATTTCCTAAAGGAAACACGGCACTATATCTGCTGAATCACCATAATATCTTGTTTCTTTCTTTACAATGTAGTGTTTGTAATTTTTTTCTTTCTTATGTTCTAAATAGTAGCCTTTGGGATGCATGGACTACCAATTTCCTCAGTGATTTTAATTTCTACTGTCTATCTGTGCACATTATGTCAGACATTACATAGGTATTTACATATCAATATTACTGATTTTTTGCTACTGAATGCATAAACACAGAAATGTTGCATATATTTTCCTTCTTGCATCCTTTAATCAAATTCTTATTTCTGTATGTATTGTTACTCAGTAGCTAGGCAGGGTGACATTTGAAACAGTCTTAAGTGATGACAAGATCAAGACAGATATGCATATTTATCAGAGACAAAAGAGAGATGGGGGACATGCTAGGGACATAAGCACAGACATCTGTAGGTCAGAGTTAAGGGGTGTTCCCATTTACTCGCACAGACCATGTGAATCTGTGCTGGCAGTCCTGCTCTTACAACTACAGATGTCCAACAGCAGTCTGATCCCATCCCTTCCCGTGCTAGTTCCAAAATGATGATGGAGAATCTTCACTGGCAAAATGTGTCAGTTACTTTCTGTGGGTAGTTGCAATCTGGGGCTTCTTGGAGCAGGTCAGCACAGAGGATACACAAAGACGTTTGTCAGAAGTGCTTTCGTCGATGTGGTGCTCTTCTCCACTAGGAACTCAGCTGACTGATGTAATTCTCTTATCTCCAAGGTTTTTCCAGTGACGGATCTTTACCTTCCTTCAGCCAAGCTGTATGCCTGCTACAGCCCAACATCCAGTTGACTAGTCTGGTTTCCAAAAAATAAATAGGCTTTTGGAGTTGTTGAGCAAATAAACCTCAGGAATACCAAGCTACACTAAGATTTGTACTCATTGGAAGGTTAGAGACACAAGCCTTTCTTTCTACAATGAAGCAAAGGCCATAATGGGACCCAGTGGCCCAGTAGGTAGCTCACCCACTGAATGAATAGAGACAGTCACAGTCACGGGGAGTACAGATGGTAGGTGACTGCTTGGAAAACAGGTGGAGGTATATATAGAGGTAAGCAGGTCTGTAAACTGCAGTGGGGAGAGGTGGTTTAAGGAGCACCATTCTGGTAGGACAGAATGAGTGTGAGGCTTTTCTGAAGCAAGACATTAAGAGGTTGCAAAGGCCTGAAAGTGAACTGGCGGGAGAAATGAACCCCACACAAATACCTTGAGAGAGATTTCAGGTTGGAGGTACAATTTAATAGAAAGATAACAATAAATGTGATGATACACAGAAGAACTGGCTTAAACCCGCAGTCAGAGCACAACCCGGCACCCTCTTGGTCAGGATGGTGGTTGCAGTCCTGTTGAAGTGATGGTTGCAGCAGAATACTGTGGTCCTGTGGAAGGTCTGGTCCTCCTCTGGATCCGTCCAGTGGGGGTAATGTCCCAAGACCCCAGTTTTATCCTCTTGGGTTCAGAAGGGAATGCTCAGTACCTCCCCAGGGCCAGGGAGTTTCACAATGGAATGATGTAATCCTGTGAGTCACAGGATATTTTCTGAAGTCCTTTATGGTCATTGCAGCTGCCTACTCTGTTGGTGCCACTGAGGTCATTATGGCCCATTAGAAGACATGGCCCCCTCAGGATGTCTGGGACTGTGCTGCTGCCTTCCCAGAGGGAGTTATCAGGGTTGAGTTATGGGTGTGAAGAAAAAGAAACATTACCCTGCCTGGCAGGGTTTGCCTCTTTATCTCATTTAGCACCCCACTTGTAGCCTGAGGTGTCAGGTGTGCACTGGGCAGCTACTGTGAGCCACCCATTATTAACAGCTTTTCAGAAATGAAGTGGAAGGCAGTAGAATACACAGAGTGGGTTACACACACATAGTGCTAAACTTCTCCAGGAACAACGACAGATGTGTACTCAAATATTCTGAAATGAAAACTCTCTTGGTCCTTCTGTTCATGGATGAAACTTAGTCAGCAGCATTTTTTTTAAAGCTTTACCACTCAGGGTTTTATTTGAAAGTTATTGTGCATGATTAACTGAATTCTTGCTTTTTGAAAGAGCCCAAAAGTACTCTCATAGTAACAAATAATTTGATTTTTGCAAAAGAATAAAAAGAAATCTTTTTGCTTTGGATGAAAAATATTCCTTAATTATATTTTAATCACATACTGTTTTCTGTAGATTTTGTTTTCCCAAGTATGAAGGAAAGTTCTTTGCAGCAATTCTTGTAAAGCCATATAATTTTGAGCTTAAAGGTCAGGTTTGTTAGTCTGTCTTGTTTATGCTTAGAGTCTTCTGATTTTAAAATAATTGCTATTTTTCTGCTGCAGTGATATAGAAGAGCTTAACCTTAGATGTTAAAGTTTCCACTCTTGTCAAAAAGGATATCCATGGAGAACCCTAAAGTTAGCTTAAATCTTCTTGCACACTTTTCTTTCACCCCTGAATTTCCACTGATTGCAGGGAAGCCATTGCTAATTATGGGCAGGTCTGTAATTTTGCTATTTGTCCATTGAAGGGGAAACCCTCTCCTGAAGTGCTTTAGGTGATATCTAACTTACAGATGGTGATTTGTGATATTACTGCCAGAATTCTTTGTCAATAAACAGCATTTCCTTTCTGAGCTACATTGTTCAGACATAGACTGTCGCTGAACAGTTCTGCAGAAGGGAGATTAACAGTCTCATGGAAAGGATTCCCTAAACAGGACTACCTGGAGCTTTCTGTATACGCATTGGTGATGCTCTGTCCCTGCATGAGAGCAGAGTCTGTATGCAGCTGACATTACTTCAGTTGTTAGACATACTGTATTTCTGCTCCCTCAGTCTTTGGTGGGAGTCCTTATGGCAGTATTCCTTGTAGCAAGAACCATTTTCTTCATCAACAACTAGTATTTCTCTCTGACTCCCTATGGGATTTCTTCCTTCTTACCTGTAGGCATTCTCAGCAATCCTATATACTTGGTTGTTCTACAAGTCTCCAGTCTTTCAATTTTCCTTTTCAAGCTCCATTTAGCATGTCTCACACCAGTTGCAAAACTCTTATTAGCTTTCATCACTTCATATTTATTTTTATGTTTCTCAGATTGACTTTCTAGATCTTTTATATGATTATCTAGCCTTGTGCTTTTATTAAGGGAATGGTCTCTTGTGGTTCAAGTACTGAGGCTACCTGGACTGTTTCCACTTCTGTCAGGAATTTTCTTTGCAATCTTTCGTGCCACGGTGCCCTAGTATTAAGGTGAGGAAACAATTCTGTCATTTCTGGGCACTAGGTGAAGTATGCATTGCTAACGACTGTGATGAGATTACTGGATGATTGTGAAGTGCTATTATCCATCATTTTACTTAACTTTCAAAGTGCACTAGGCTTTCAACAACCATTTACTGAAAAGAGGTTAATATTAAGATTACTTGACCTGTTACAAGACACTCTTTTCAATGTTTTCATTTTGCAACACTTCAGGCATTTTGATTGAAATATTCAGCTTGGTACCCCAGACTAAATAGCCTAAATACTCGCCAAAAACCCAAAACCTTCAGAAAAAGCAGTTCAATAGTTCTTAGAACAGAGTTAGGAAGAATATCTTGTGTTGTCCCATGTTACTAGCCCTACTGTAACTGCTGCTGCAAGACACAAAATCTTCTGTGGGGATACAGCTTTCCATATTTTTTTAATTTCCCAGGTTTCAATGGCTTGATTTTATAGCCTTAGTACGTTCTTTCAACATGGTTCTTTTTACGTGAAAACAAAAATCAAGGCCCAAATTTAGCAAAATACTGTCTTTGCTCTACCAAGTGCATCAAGATGAAAAAAATCAGTAAGTCCTTGTCAGTAAATTGATTCCAAGCCGCGTAATGAAGAACAATAGAGAACAAGTAAGAAAGGGCACACAGTGGGCAATAACACTGAGCACACACATTATTTTAACAGATGTTTCCTATTAATAAGGCTACTTAGCAGTTCTTTTAATGTGCTCTTTTATTCTTCCAAAAAGCAGAAAGTATTTTTGATTCAGTGCTGCTTTAATATTTGATAACAACATTAGTTGGGGAAAAATCTTATTAGAAAGAAATTCTCTTATGTGAATAGAAGGATGCTAAAGTGATATCTGTCAGCACTTAAAAGTAGTGGAGCCAATCAACTCCTTTACAACATATAATAATTCTAAAGCTATGTATGAAAATGTTTATAAGAAGGGATTATTATTTAGGGACATTGAGTTTGAAAGGAGTAAAGGGATTTGCTAAGGTTTTTCTGTCTTTTAGGCTAACAGATTTTTAAGCATTTATCCATCCTGCTGTTTTCTGGATCCTTTTGTTAACTGCTGAGGAAGATTGAAGCCATGTAATCAATAAACAACATTTGTTAGTTTTACTAAAACATGTCAAAAATAAAACAGAATTCTGTTACTGCTTATTTTCTAAAGAAGATGGTGACGGCATTGACTGATAGCGTTTATATGTTCAGCTTCAAATCTTCTCTCCTCCACATTAAAATGAATGAAATTCAGCCAGTTGATGAAAATGAAGATGAAAACAAATGACAAGAGAACAGGCTCTGCATAAAATGTTTTAAAATAACTAGTTGTTAACAGATGTGATTAATGCTTATTAAGCAAACAAGGTTCAATGTGTATCTGCAGAAAGTGAGAAACTAAAACTAATAATACCACCCAGAGGGGTGAGATATCTTATGAGGATAAGAGAATGAGGCTACATTGTCCCTGGCCTTGCTGAAGCTGGCCACCGAGCCTCATGCACAGTCATATTTTTAAGAATGGGCTTGCATCATGTTTGATGCAAGAGCTTCCGTTCTAGCTGCTAAATGCTATTCTAATGAGTAGTCATAGTACAGTTTTAACCATGGATGTGAACACTGCTTTGGAAAAACTGTTAGGATCAGGAAGAGGTGAGATGGTAACTGAAGCCTGTAAAAAGAATCATCTATGTCAAAAATAGATATATCATACAAAATTCACCTTAATTTCCATGCTTCTGTATAGCATATAACTCCTTTTTGTGAAAGAATATATAAATAATACATATGATTAATAATGAAGAACTTCAGTGATACGAAAAGAACATGATTACTGTTTCAATCCACAGAAACCAATTTTTGTCACAATATTTCTCAAGCCCTTTTTGAAGAGGAACAATTCTCATTCTTGAGACTGACAGACTGACTAATTTACTCTTTTTATTGTAGTTTCAGAACATTGTTATTCTAAATGTCTCTCAAAGTTCTCAGGTACTGACTAAGAAAGACTGAAACACCAATTGGCAGTTCATCAAACAGTCATGAAACCATAAATAGGAATTCTGTACTTTGGACTGATAAATAGTTTCCTCGACCTAATGAAAATATAGTCAGTGATCCTCATGATAATTAACTAAGGCAAAAGGGTTCTTCAGCTTCCTCAAATTCCTTTGTGCATGACACCAGGTCCACTAAAAACCTCAGGGTAGACAGGGAAATTATACTGAAAAAAACCTCAATTCAATCCAATCCAATCCAATTCAAGTGTCTGATTTGCAAAAGCATTATGGCCATAAGCCAGGAGACATTAAAAACCCACTAATGGAATCCTATCAATACATACACAATAATGGCCCATATATTTGGATTTCAGTTTGTTCTCATTAAAAATCAATATTGGTAACTGACTTAGAGGAAAGAGGTATTATCACTCACTTATAGTCCCTTCCTAATTCTCCTGTCTGGCCAGAGAAAGATCTTAACAGCCAGTTGTGGTTTAGAGTTTGTTGCAGAAAATTTCATGCCAATGCTGTGTCTTTAACTGCTGCTGTTCTAAATTTTTCTGACCTGGTTACTCTAATTCAGAAAGTGTCCCAGTCATGGCTGGCACTCCTGGATGCAAGAGATATGTTTTTTATGGAAAGGGCACATCTTTTACATGCAACATTTCCCCTGCTGGGACAGACTGGAGTGCCCATATACCTTTAACAGTCTCCTGCAGCAGTATTAACACTCGCCCACAGTTGCACGCATTGTGCTTGACAAAATTTTATGAACAGTCTCAATCTCTCTAGATATTTTGGTCCAAGGAGACCCTCCTGAAACTGTAGGAAAAGCTCCAACAGACATGTGGCAAGCACTTTGTGAAGTAGAAGTTGAGATTCCACCTGAATCTCAAAACCTTCTTTTTAATTAACACTGCTGGTTGTATTTTCAACCAAGCACATTTCCTTTCTTTTCTGTTTCACAGGAAAGCCAAATGAACTGCACATGGATGGATGGATTAGGCCACACCAGCTTTGTACATATACAAAAAATAGTGTCATTAGTTTTGGCTGTAATACTATTTCTGCTTTGTGTAATAATCTGGAAACCTAAATTTTAAGGACAGCAAATCGGCAGATTGAATTTATATTATTCATTACCCTGACAATACAATTCCCTTTGACTCATAATCAAGACACAGAATGACTGTGGTCCCAAGCTTATGATAACTATACTGGAAGTGCTGGGATTCCACCCTAAGGTAAGGCCAGTTTGAACCTTGATGTTGTGCTTGTACATGAAGATGAATTCTATCTCTTAAGTGAGTGGGAATGGGGAAAAAATGATGAAAAAGAAATAAAAACCATTCATAACTGTGACATTTCTGAAATTTTGTAAATCCAAACAATGCCCATGGAAGAAATAAAAAATAGGGTGCCAAGCAATCAATGGGTCTACTCAAAAAAACCCCACTGCAATTAAAATATACCATACCAATTTTATTAAAGCAAGTAACAACAAAAAATCCTGTTGTTAGGTATCAGAATCAAATTGTTAGTACAATTTTATAAAAGTAAAATTGCACTTTGTTAATGGTGAAAACAGGGTGTAGAAATTTTGATTTTCCTAATTGTAGGATGTAAATTGTGAAATTTGTGTATGATTTTGACTTCTAGAAATACCTCTACCTAACCTAAATTTTTTTATAGTGGCACTACACAACAACATCACCTTTTATGGGCAAAAGTGAATCATCACAGATGAGAGTGGAAATCAATACATACCATTTCTAATGGGAATTAAAGGAGACATCATTTTGGTAGAATGCTGAATTCCAAATAACCTTAAATGCATGACAACAGTCTTACACCTTGCTGTAAACTATGCCAAAGAAAAAGATGTTGTAAACTATACTGAAGGGAAAAAAAAATTTACACATCTGCTGGTTTAATCATGAGTGCTGGCATATCTTTAAAATATCCCATCCAACACTTGTAATATTACTTTGGATAGACCCCAACTCTCGACAGATTGTTGGCCTACAATTCAGAATTGTTGTTGAAGAGCCATATTTAACAACTCAGCCTCCTATCAAATTGTCTCCTCACATCTATAACTTTGGTCCTTAATAAAAAATACAGGTCACCAACAAATGTGTTTTAACACAGCATGGTCATTCAAATGAATTAAGCTGCTACTGCAGAATAATGTGTTCACAATTCAATCAGCCTGGTTGCTATTGCTGAAAATCTCTTATGTGGGATGGACAGAAGGCAGCTATCAGTCACAACCAGCGGTGTCAGGCTGCCCTCCTCTCCTGCTTGGGTCCTGTGCATGCAGCAAAGGCAGATGCAAATACCAGGAGAACTGCATTTGGAGGCGTAGCATGAGACAACTTGGTTGTTATGTTACTTATTGACTGTAAAACCTGCACCTAAAGGTTTAGTTTTTGCATCTGTAAGGCTAGGAGAGAGAGAGAGGAGAAAAAGCCAGCCCTTTCATGTCAGCCTTTATTTTAGAGACTCCAATCTCCGACCATCAGCTTATGGTAACCTTTCAGTAATCTTGCTGTGATGTTTATGCACAGACAAGTCATAATAGCAGAACAGATCTGTTTTCTTCTTATCACTGCCCAATTCTTGCTCAGTAGTGTGTCTTAGAGCAGGTTTTAGCTTATCTTACAAATGACAGAAGTCTGGTTTTGTTTATATTACACTTATTCATTAAATTGACAAGATTTTCAGGCATAACAACTACCTCCAGTTTTCTGTTAAGAATAATATACTGCCAGTCTTTGCAAGTGAATTCCTGTTTTAAGATTCTTGCATTCATTATTATATTGAGTGGTTTTGAATATTAAGTTATAATATCACGTCATAATTGTAAATTTTGCTAGTTTGAATATAGTATTAATTTATAAAATTATTTTTGAAAATTCTATGAAATTCTTTAAGAGAGTGCTTTCTTTTTTGAACATCAGAGATGGTATCTTTAATAACATTCTCTGTCCCTACTTTTGGAATACCAAATTACTTTACTTCACATCACTCTGAACACACAACTGGAGTGGACTCCTTTTTTCTGAATCCTTCCAACTGAGGGTTCAGATTTAAAATTTGCCCTAAAACAAATAGAGAGTTATGAAATTTATTTGTAATATTCTGAGACCAAATTGAGATTTGTACGGGTTTTTAACTTCTTCAATGTGTGAGTCTAACACCAAAGTATGCATTCTTCTGATCCCAGCTATGTTCTTTTCCCAATCATAGTTTTCACAGAGTAGCTTTCCACAACTTTTTCTTCTTTGTAGTGATCATCTTAGATAATAGCATCAAAATTTGTTGTGCCACCACTTCATGAAGTTTTAGATTTTTTAAGGCACCAGAAATATCTGAAGATGACATGTAAAACTGGGTTCAAATTTGTTGCTTCACTGATTTACTTTTTCTAGCTATTATGCCTTAAGGCAACCTGAATGGTTTCTGTATTCTGTTATTGTTGTAAAAGGTAAAATTCAAAGACCTGAGATTCAGTGTCCGTCCAAAGTCTTAGTTATAGTTATAAAAAGTCAAAAGAACAAGGGGCTGATATATAAAGCATTAATGGCTTTCAAAACTGGCCTAATATGATATGACTTTTTATTAAATTGGGTCAGGTGTGGAAGCTCTCCTCTGTTTCCTATCAGATCCATATGCAAACAAAGTTTTCACTGATATGAATGCTGAGAATTGAGGAGGGAAAAAAAGAAAAAGGAACTTTCAATTTACATACAGTTTATTACACACCTTGCTTTTTTAATGCACAATTTTTACACTATGGAAGACAAGATATTCAGAGTCAACATGAATTTCTCCTCTCCCTCTCTACTCTTCTCAGATTTCACATATTTTTTTATCACAGTATGTAGAATATTCTGAGGCCATGTAAGACATGCTCGGCAAACATTCTTTGTAAGCTTTAACAGCACTGGCTGTTCAGGCTGATTACAGAACAGAAGATCCAATGGGAATGGTAAGGATTTTCTTCTGAGTAAATCTTGATGATTTACACAAGTAAAGATGACAATAATAGTCACCCAACAAAGGGACTGATTAGGGTCTACCTTTGCACAGTCACTTCAAGTCTATGTATCTATGATGAAGATGTTTTCTGCCCCAACCAGGACCACTTCTGGCGATCTGACAATTAGATGTTAAGAGAAAAGAGTGTGATGACAACAGTTGAACTTAATGGGTTCAAACTACCAGTACACTGACAAATGCCAACAGCAGCTGTGGTCTTTACAACATAGGTCTTAAATCTTTCAACTTCCAGTTAATTGTCTCTATTACATTCAGTGGTTCAATGTTTCTGAGGTACTGCTAATGGTACTGCATGTGATAGACTAGTTGTGGTAATATGTAATGCATGCAATGTTGTTTATTTCCAACAGTAAGAAAGAATTATTAAAAAAAAAAAAGTTTCTACTGTATTATACTTACAGGGAGTGAAACAAAGAAATTATGGACAAGTTTTTAAACAAATGCTAAAAAGGAAATTCATCTTTGGAACATATGCATGCTTGTGTATAAATCTGTTTCTGCCGTTTCATCTTTGCTCATGGAAAAGGTGAACAAAAACACAGCAGAAGAATGAAACTTTCTACAGCGGATCTGTTGTGAAATAATTCTTGCACATTAGGTTTATGATTGCACAGGAAGAATTGCTGTCTTGGTAAGACAGAGAAAACTAGTGGCCATGTAGCACAAGGAGATTTGAATGTTGGCACCCTAAGCTTCACCTTGTCAAATATCTCTCACTGTATGATGTTAAGCTCCTTCACAGAAGTAATATAAGCACAAATATCAGGTCTTGTTTTATTAATCAAACAGCAAACAAACAAAAAAGTCCCCCAAAATCTCTTTCTTGAGTGATGTATTCTGTGCTCTAGAGTAACTACTACATTCATAGTTTCAAAGGAAAACCTTGAATTCATTATAATAACTTATTTTTAGATCTTATCAAACATTAATAAGGAATTTAAAAGTATATTGTCCTTCTTTTTAAGGTGAAGAATCATAAGATCATGTAATTTAAATCAGTAATCTGCAGAATATATAAGCTAGTCCCATGAAATGGGGAATGTAAGCTTATATTGAGAAGAAAATGGACCAAGGAGAGCTATCAGACTTAGTTCACTCAAGGAAAGAATTCAATATCTAATACTGGCAATCTTGGCAATTTTACCAACCTAATATTTCTTCTTATGACACTGTAAATCTGGAGCATAATGAGGTGACAAGAAATCTACAGCATGAATCTGTCAAGATAAATCCCTTGTAACCAATATATATATATAATTTACTCAAGTAAAAAATTCATCTAACAGGGAAATGCATGATCTGAAAGACATTGTTTTAAAATTAATGGACTGGGTGAAAAACTGTAGTCAGACAAAACTATCAATGAACTGCTATCAACCTGAAATGAAGAAATTATGATCTTTGATATTTTCAATTTTCTTTATTTCCTTAAAAGATGTAGTAGACATCCACATCAAAAGTGGAAGGGAATTGCAAATGCTTTGGGCACCATTCACAGAAAAGTATGACATTTAGTGAAGAAATGCTTCAAAAATCCAGGGATGGCACTGGCTAAAGAAAGTACAAAGTGTTTCTCTGTAACAGAAAACTGCCACCTCCATTACGAGATGGAGGAAAATAGGGAGGCAGCAATAGTTACAGTCTGTAAGTTTAACGAGTTAAAAAGGTGATAAAAGAAGTGGTCTGTTAGTGAAATAGAAAAGGAAAAAAGAGAACAAGTGTTTGTGTGCACATAATCTGGAAGAAAAAACAGTACAATAACTATGTAACTAACGGCAATTTTGCAAGAGGAACAAACAGTTCCAGGAACAGAAAAGAGTCCCCACTCAGAACGGTGCTATATAGTTGTAAACCAAATTGCAGAAACAACAGCTTTTGGCAGATGGTGCTTTACTTTTTGTTGAAGTGCCTTTCAAAACAATAACATAATTCAAAACATCACTGAAGCAATGTGAAGAAAAAAAATGTACTCAAACAAAGAGAAAACAAGAAAGGCAAATTAGGAGATTTTCAAAACAATTGAATTTTATCTAGCAATAGCCTGCTGAAGGCAGTGGATGGTGAGTCACTGTCTTCTGGACAGAAGTCAAGGTGCAGCCTCACCAGTGCTGAATACAGGGGAAGAATGACTTCCCTGGTCCTACTGGCCACACTATTCCTGATACAGGCCAGGATTCCTTTGGCCTTTTTGGCCACCTGAGCACACCGCTGGCTCATGTTCAGTCTGCCAACAATCAATACCCCCAGGTCCCTTGCTGCCTGGCTGCTGTCCTGTCACTCTGTCCCCAGCCTGTAACGCTGCAGGGGTTGTTGCAGCCAAAGTGCAGGACCCGTCACTCGGCCTTCTTAAACCTCATATTTTTGGATTTGAACCATCTATCCTCCTCTTCAGGTCTCTCTGAAGCACCCTCCTACCCTTCAGTAGATCAACACTCACCCCCAACTTGGTGCCACTTGAAAATTTGCTAATGGTAGACTTGACTCCATCACCCAGATCATCAATAAAGATATTAAATTGGGCCTGACACTGATCTCTGGGGACACCACTAGTGACTGGCCACCAACTGGATGTGTGTACTGCTATTCACACATTTTCACAGCTTCAGTTTTAGCATTGCTAAGTCAGAAAATTCCCTTGGGTGCTTTTCAGTCTCAGAGATTTTAATTTGAAATCCGTTCATTTATTAGCAACAACTACAGAATGCACCTGGGCAGAAAAGCTCAAATCAACTCTTAATGATAAAACTATTCACGAGGCAAATTAGCAATGTGGGTGCTGTACTTCTGTAAGCTCTGCTTGCATGCAAGCAGCTATCACTCAGTTAGCTGAGTGATACTAATGGGTAGTATTTGTAAGGTTACATGTTGATTTCTGGGTTTTACTGAGAAGTGAGAAAGTTATTCTTGTAGGATTTGTTCTCTCTTTCATTTTCATTTTCTTTTTTTTTCATTTTCTTCTTTTTTTCCCCCCTCTTTGCTCTAGTTCTTATTCAAAGTCTGTAGTATACAGAAGCTTGGGGAAATTCACTGTTAACTTTAATTCTTGCAAGAATTTAAGATAGGGAACTGCCTGCGTCTTCCTCTGGTCACAGGACACTGCAGCAGATCACAGTTTCAGTGGTAATGAAAGTAGCTGTAATACAGTTTGGGAGCTTAATCCAAACACATTTTTAGACTTCTGACAGATTTTTTTTTCCTGAAACATATGAGATGATCTAAAATCTACTGGAAACATGTATCCAATATTATTCAGTAAAGTATCTGTATAGTTGCAAAAGAATTTATGTGGGAAATGTCTGCACAAAAAAAAAAAAAATTGGAATGTAACAAGAAGTACCTACCTTCTATCTAGGTACTTATTCTGTACCTAGATAGAAAAAAGGATTTTTCTAAGCTATGACTTCTGCATATTGACTCCTTTATGGAAGCTTGATGATCACACCCTTCCTAAGTTTGCATTTGTGAGAAGAGAGGATACCTAGGATCCACTGTCAGGTTTGCCAATAAATAAATAAATGTACTTCAGCCTTTGCTTTGTACTAAAACCTGCGGCAATTCTAATCAAATTCTAGGCAGAAATTCCTGCCATGGACACTGCAAAATTTGGTCCAGATTTTCTTATTGCTTTCTGTACACTCATGGATCTGTTATTTTTAGTATTTCTACCAGGGCATGGGAGTCTGGTTATAACACAGTGTTTCCACAAGTATTGGCATTCAGTTTCAGTTAAATATGTGTAGCATACTTAACATGCCCTTTTTCCTATGTCCCACTCAGATTTTTCTTTCAAGTGTTCCAAATTCAGAGCCATGCTCTTTAAGGAAAATACTTGATTTAAGAAAAAGCTTGCTTTGTTATCTCAAGCTATACCAGAATAATCATTGCATCCAAAAGTTTTTAGCTGAAGAAAACTGTATCTTCTCTGGTTGTTTGTCTTTTCTGAGGCTGCAAATATGTTGATACGTTAATAGCATTGCTTATAAAGAGGTACTGTCTTATAACAAGTTTTGCACGTTCTTGTGACTTTTAAAAGTGAAGATTAATAGAGCTGAATTCTGAATTGCATGTAGATAGGGTCATTTGGGGTAATTCCTTTATCTTCTTCCTCTTTGAGGGCTTTATTTTCCTTTGCTGTACTTAAAAACAGCTACCGAGTATTAATGATTTTCACACTTGATTTAATGTACTAGGTAAACTTACATATATTTTAAAAAAGGATGTGCTTATTTTATCTTAATGAAAAAGTTAAAAAAAATAATGGTGAAACTATTATATTTTCTCAGACCATTCTATTAAGATATTTCACTGTGTTTGGGGGCAGAGAAGCATAGGGTGCAGGGAAGAAGGGTGAAATATTCAGACACCTATTATTACCTGTATGCTGCCTTAGCTGTTTGTGTTCCCTTTGCAGATGCCATGGACAAAATCTGCAGGATTCAATTACTGGTGTTCTCTGGCTCCTTTTCATCTTTGTCTTTGATGCCCAATACATGCCTGCTTAGGACAAAGGAAGGACTCATGAATATTGTAAAGAGGGGGCAAAGGCATTTTCTCAGAAAAGTACTGTTTGTCTCTCAGAGGAGTGTGATCTTTATCAGCAGATGTACGGTTACTATTCTGCAGGCAAGCATTACTTGTTGCTGGGAAACAGAGTTTGGTGATATAATAGGGGACAAGTATTAGTGTGTGGTTTGGAAAGAGCATCATGAAGAGTCTTCATTTGCTAAATAAGGAGACTTGCCTTTTTGCAATGTGTCTGTGTCTGACAACAACAGATAAACCACAGTTTGTTAATCTTGGAGGTGTTACTTCCTTACTATAAAGCCATCTGATTCAAACCATTTCTGAAGTACCTTCCTTGCCTTTGGACCACACTGCAATTGATTTGTTTCTATGTTAGGTGGGAAATCTAATTTCTAGTGCCCTTAGCTTACACATACTGAAACAAACATAAAATGCTTGTATAATGTATTGGTTTGTTCAGTTTAGTTTAAAAAAAAGATTTGAGTTATGGGTGATTAACCTTGCCACTTTCTCCCTTCCTCTTCTACATGTTCCCAGCTTGAATCACCAGGTATCAGAAGACTGCAAGTCATTGGAAATTACGTCTCTCAACCTCCAGAGTGTGTTTGCTTTGAATATATTTTTAATTTCTCCAAAACTTAAGAAAACACATTCAGATTTCATAAGTAATTTTTTCTTTTGTGTGAACTACTTTTGACTATAAATAGTAGGATACTGCAGTGGGTTTTTTTCAGGTCGGTATTTTTCCAGTGCAAAAGGATCAACCCGCCACTAAGATTTAAAAACATATATTAAATTAAAAAAGGAGGAGGCAAATCATAAAAACTCCTCTTTTTACCTGAGAGTGACTTTTAGTATTTTCCCTTTTTCCCTTGTCTTTTCCTCTCTTTTTCTTTTCTTTTAAAAAATCTAAACCATGTGAAAGCATGACTCTGATGCCATGTATTTTCATCCTGAAGCACATCAATGACATTATGAACTGTATTATCAGTGTCATTAAATTATAAGGTGGGAAGCTCTATAGCAGATTCAAAGTTTTTATACTTCTGTTTCAGAAAGGGTTTTAATAAATGATGAATGAGTCCGAAAAGTTTGTCTTTCTACATGAGAATTTTTCCACAGGATACTGCATACAGCTTGGCATCACCAAAGACATGTGAAAATCATCAAGTTAGAAAAGACCTAATATGAAAATGTATTCTGAGAACTCTGTGCATTTCAAGTGTAGTATTTGGAGTCTTAAAAATAAAGTTTCCATTTTCACACATTTCCATTCAGTAGAAAAGGAGAATAGAGACAGAGTGTGAGAAGGGAGGGTAATAGTAAAATTTTGAAAATTCTTTTAAATTTGTTTCATAAAATTAGTGACAGATCACATTGGATGCCTTTTCTTTTGAACGGTTCCACATTTCAGGGTAGAGAACAAATATACAAATTAGACAAATAGTCTGGGGCCCAGATTGTTGGTATTTCTCACTATCTAAAAGGGATTTGAATGTGAGACCTTGAGTAAATAAGCAGTAACTAGAGTAAGAAACTACTTAAAACTGTACTAGTTTTAAGTACTAAAGAATTTTGTCATTTACAACAACATTAAACTTAACTACATCTTCCAGTCATTCCAGATTCCCTGTTGATTCCAGATACAGAACCTGCTTTACCTAAGAGGTAATCTAACTACGTAATTTTTAAGTTCAATACTGGCCTTGCATTTGATGCAACTGGATATAGAACAAAGAATTAGAATCAGGTCTCTTGACCACAAGAGCTGAAGAGTTACTAGGAAAGGATGAAGAAGAATTCCAGAAAAAGTGGTGCTACATCTGATCCATATTTTTGTGAGACACTTAAGTGGGCCAGATAATTTATTACTCACATCTCAGTGGTAGTTAAGGATAGCATAAATTCATGGGAGAATTTTAATTGTTTACTGTCACTTTCACTTTATGACTTTTAGCTTGGTCCTACATTTAAGCCTTCCCAATTGGCATACATGGTGTCTATTCATAAAGCAATGTAACTCACTTGGGATGCATGATGATCTGTTGCCTTTCTGCTGAAGGTTTTTCTGGTGATTAGGGGCTGACAATTCCAATCTCTTAACTCAGTGACTCCTGTGTTCTGATATGCCATCTATGGTATAATATCTCCTCATTTTTGTCTTACTGTTTTGGCTCCTGACAAAAACAAATATTCCTCTGAGAGATGGAAAGGTAGGAGATGAGGTGGTATCTCAGAAACAGTGAAAACTTTGTTTCAACAGTATAAATTAATCCCATATGATCCAATGTAAGTGACAATGCTATTTCTTGTTGTTAGCAGACATTAAACTTGAAAGCCATTGTATTCAAAAACCAAAAACCATATAAGCAATAGAGATACACTCTTCAAAGCCTTGTATGGTTACAAACCTTTTCTTAGCAGTTACCTAGGTGAGGTATATAATAGCTCTTAAACTCAACTGAGGCAGCAGATGGAAATTCAGGTCTTGTGTTTTGATTACTAGAAAATTCATAACTGCAGTATTTGATGGTCTCAGAAACACTCATGAGTTTGTCTTTGCAACGTCTTTGTGAATTATGGAAACTTTGTGAATTATAGAAACTTGACCTCTGAAGTGTAGATATGAAACTGGTGCACAGACTGATGAGAGGACTTCCTGCTGTTGCACTGTGAATCTGAAGCAGATTTAGGAAGAGATGAAGAGTTTCCCAGTCCCTGACTAGACATCTTTAGCAACTGTTGTGGGGTAAGAGCATGTCTTGAAGGAGGCATGACCAACACAACAACCTGATCAAGTAATTACCTGGAGCTTGCCCTGGTCCCACCCCACTGCATCTCTGTAGAGGCTATCTCCACTCTTGTACTGTGTTCCTGTCTTGCTCCTGTAGCTCATTCTGTAAATGTTTTGCCCTCCCACCTGGGTTAGAACAGTGGCGTCCTTCACCATAACGGACCTTAGGAGCAATGACAAAACCTGGGAATTGTATAACCACCAAGCATCCTAGTCAGAAACACCGCAAACCCAGCCTTCTCATAAACTTGTGTTTATACTGATAGGAGCTCCTGTGCACTCTGGGAGGCCCCTGAGTACTACCACAGTAACACATCCATGTCACAGCCATACGATCCAAAACACTTACCAGTTCACAAGTCTTGGCATTCCTTAAATGTATAGGCTTTCCTGTTATGTTTAATCCATGATGCCCTTACACCATACAGCACTCCTGAAATTAAGCAGCAAGTACCTTTCCTGAGTCTCCATAGGCTCAAAAGAAATTGCAAAAAACCTGGTAAGACATCTTGCATATGAAGAAGAAAAATACATGTATATGGGATTTTTGGTAAATTCAGCTTAAGCTTTCTGACTGTAGGCCAGCCTTTCAGACAATGCCTTGAGAGCTGCTGGAGCTCTTAACCATCCCTTCTAGGACAGCTGATGTAAGGAATAGAAAAGCAATCAGATGAAATAGGCTCTGAAACTCATAAAGCAGATGTGGGCATCATGATTCAGATTACATACTGTTGTAAATGGTACAATAGAATTGCAATACTTTGCAAATGTGAGATAACCAAGCTTTATAAATTATATTTTTTCTCCCTTGCTTATAATGAATGCAATTCCTTCACAAGTCAGCAGACAATATGTTCTCCTTGTGATCTTAACATTTGCATTTAAATGTAAAAAACCATAGCTTGTTTTTGTATGGATTTCAGCAACCATGTTACAGAATATGATGTTAGTACTTTAAAGACTGATGCATATTTGCTTCCACATTTGTCCCTACTGTCACACTTTTATATGTGAACACCACGCTCAATTTTTTTTAAATGGTAAGAGTACACTTTTGGCTGTCATTCTTATTTGGCTGAAATATGTCTTAGGATGAGGGAGTGACACTTTTACTGAAGTAGAGGATCTTCCTAATGCATAACCAAGGGTGATCTTTTTCCACCTGGGTTTAATCACCCATACCGAATCTATAGGTTAGTAATAACTGAATGTTTTTCCTTTGTGGCTGGACCCACAGATCTATGTGATGGTTTCTTTTCAAAGTGATCCTATTATAAATATTAATCTTATTCACTGTTGTGTAAAGTGTTTAAAGTGATAGAAATGTTCTTTTTATAGATCCTGTCTCTGTTTGGCCATGTGCAATAAACGTCCTGTGTTAACTATTTCTAGAAATTTCTGTTTAGTCTCCTCCACTGCATTTTTGCATTTTACGTGTGTCTTTTGAAATGGTTTCATTTTTCCCTACCTTTCTACTACCTTTTATCTTACTCTTGAACTGGATGGTTATAAAGACAAAAAGGTCTACAGAGCAGCTTTTTTCGTAATAGTAATTAATATAATCAGTTGTATTTTGCTGCTGTATATATTCATCAAAGAAAAAAAAATATTGCTACTGTTTCTTAGAATATCATCAGACCAGTGTCTGAACTCCAGCCTTCTGCTCCAGGTGAAAAGAAATGTAAAACTGAGGTTTTTGTTACAGGTAATTTTACCCATTTCAGGTAGTGCATATCTGTGACATGTTTAAGATCTTCTTATCAACACAAAATGAGTTTATTTGTTTTTTCTCTATCTGAATTTTGTTTCTCTGCAAGCTGTAAGAGCAATTCCTGTTGTATTCTTAGCTATCAGTATTGCCCATGAGAGATGTCATCCTTCCAAGGGCCCTACTTCATCTTATGTAACTCCCTTGAGCTATTTTAGCAACTAAAATAAGTGACTAGAGTCTTTAATAGTTTAATTTATAAACTATTCAAACATTATTTAGGCAATGCTTTCATTTGGTTAAATTTGCTTGAGCATAATGGACATTCCCTAGCTTTCCCTTGAAAATTTGAGTCTTCCATGATAGTAGTCTCTTCACACACTTTCTGCGCAGTGATTTGCATAGAGTTGGAAGAGTCATGCTCCTCTACATGCACCTATTACATTAGTAATAGGTGAAACTTTAAGGGTCTAGTGGAAAGGCCAACTGAAAAAAAGAAATTTCAGATAGTAGGTCTTAAATTATTCCGGTCTTGCAGGTGTACAAAGATGAGGTTAAATCTTGGTACTATAGTATTCCCTATACTACTACCTTTAAACTGGGGTTATAGATTTTTTTTTTTTTGCTGTATTTCAGCTCCTGCTGTTCACCACAGCCTTTCAAAATTTCTTAGTAACAATGACAACAGGACTTAGTAAGAAAGATAATTATTATTAGCAGCACCGCTCCTGTAATGCACTATTGATTCAACCAATCTCTGCAATGTGAAGAAGACTCTGTGTATGCTTAGAAGATAACTGAATACACAGTGTTTATGTATTAAGTATCCACACTGAGTGTATGCTATAAAAATGTATTTTTCTTTGAGCAAGGTATTTGGTCATTCCAGCAGTTTACAAAAAAAGTTGCATGGATTTTCTAAAGAAAATTTGTAATTTTATCAATATACTTTTTCTCATACGTGTATGCCTCTTCTGTGTCCCTTTAGAAAGGGATTGAAAAGATAAATAGGCAGCAATCTCTTTATTACTTTTGTTCTCCACAAAAGGCAATTTTTAATGCCAGCATATGTGTATTTTGCATGAAAAATCACAGTATCTGAGACAATACCTTGAACTGAAATTGTTCCTTGGTATTGCGTTGCTGTAATGGTGGCTGTCACGGTTTAGCATAGTTTGGGTTTTTAGTAAAGAGGGCATCAGCCACGGAACTGATTCTCTTGCAAAGAGGCGCTTACAGCTTCCTCCAGACCCAATAGAACCAATCAACCGGCTAGTTTGAATACTGGCAACTCTTTTAAGCCACTTAAGAAGCTTGACACACCTCGGTGATCCACATTTAGGAATGAACAAACCCCGGGAAAGCTCTCTTGCTTCTGGCTTTCGGACAGGTAACTGGGGGTGGCCCGCACGGTCCAGCGGGGCCGGGCTGGGCCCTGCTTGGCGTGGCCCCGCCGGGTCAGCCCGGGGGGGGCTGT
>NW_008236932.1:6414277-6427117 GCF_000691975.1 Corvus brachyrhynchos | reverse complement strand
ATGCAGGTGGCCCTGCAGTGCGGCTCGGACAAGCCCTCCCTCCCCCACCTCCTCCAGTGCAGCCAAAAATTCATCTGAGGCCACTGCCCCCGGCAGAGATCATGTCACCAACAGCGAGAGGCGAATTCCAGCTGCAGGGCCCGGGTGAGATGAGCCCTTTTAGTGTTGTAAGATTCTCCAGAACAGATGAAGTCTGCAGACATCAATTCTCTCCTGAGTCAGAGGAAGAGGAAAGGTAAAGGCACATGAAGAAAACACCATAAAGACACTAAAGTAAGTAAAGAAAGAAAAGCGGAAACCCTGAGGGAGGAGAAAGAGGAGATGCTTCAAGCCTAGGAGCTGAAATTCTGTTGTAAAGCTATGGTGATGGACTATGATATATCAGAGTACCCACTGTAATTTCATGAAGTATGGGGGGTGGAGTGTTCAAACTGCAACTGTGTGCAAAAATATCTGTGCTGAAACAAGCAAATGGCTGTAATTGTGAGCAAAAGTACCTATGCTGAAATAAGCAAATGTTGAAGTAGCTGTAATTTGATGAGAAGCTTGAACTGAGAGAGATGAAAAACGATGAGGACCCTTGCTCCTGGGGAGGGAGAAGACCTCTATACAGTAGACGAAGGTGCTCCCAGAGATAGCTGAAGAGAACCTTTCCTTCTGAAAAGCTCAACCTTAAAATGGTACCCCATTAGCTCAAGATTAGACCCTTGAAAACAGTTGTGGGGAAAGCTGTAAGACAAGGGAAGGGACTTTCACATGCATGCAGAGAACCAACCCAGGCGGCTGTCTTGCTGTGACATTGAAGCCGTGAGAGAACTGTTTCTTGTGGAGATGTCTCCATAGCATGAGCAAGAGAGACTCCTCTGCCTAAGTGAACTGAAAAAGGTTATCATAGAGGTGGTAAACTGACTGAAAAATCTCAAGGGTTGTTTTTTTACATTGTCAGTGGGAGAAGGGAGAAAGGTGGGGGGAGGAGAAGTGTTCTGAAGGTGTGGTCTGATTTTTTTTCTTTATTTTAGGTCTGTTAATAAAGTTCTTTGTATTCTTTTAAGTTTTGTGCCTGCTTTGCTTTATCCTAATTGTTATCTCACAGAAGGAAAATAAGTAATAGATATTTTGAACCAAACCACTAGAGTGACTCAGATTTTTCAAAGGATTTCTAGAAATTGACAAACCAGGAGGCAGGGTGTCAGACCCCATTTCAAAATAGAGACTAGAAATTGAGTGAACTTATTCCTGTTTATCTAAAGAGTGAATGTAAACTAAAATGATTGTATTTTGTTTATGAACTGTTCATTCTGCACACATTTTAAAGATACCTGTGAAAAAAGTAATTGTTAGATGTGCTGAGACCAAACATAATACAATTCCCAGGACACCTTCATAGGAAATCTGGACAGGTCACAGTGAGTAGGGATGAAGAAGCACATCTGTTCTGTACAGCAGGGTAAGAGTGTGGTATGAGATGGAAAGATGCTGCTGGTTTCTTCTGTGTGTAACTGTGTTGTGTTAACAGATTTTCACTGCTTATGGAACTTAATGATCACAACCTGCTAGGTACATCTGCTGCACTGCTAGCAATGGGTTGTCTATGGTTTAAAGCTTGTGGATTTTTGTTTTGTACTTCTGTCTTGAGAGCTGGTCTTTGGGGGATTTGCCTGTCTTAGCTGGAGTGGCTACAGAGAGACAGAGACTCATGCAAGCACACACATGCGTGCACATGTATGCTGACAAGCACAGTTGGATAAAATAGGGATTAAGTACGATAGGAAACAGAAGGCCAAAATAATGAGGAAGATAAAAGTATAAACGAGAATTTTAGCAGTTAGGCAAAGCTAAAGGCAAGAAATCCTCAGAAAAATTAAATCTTTTTACATGGAATTTAATTAAAATCACAAAGCACATTATCTATCTGCGAGGTTCATCCTGGAAGATAAGCACTACCCAAGAAATAACACAGAAGGATATATCAGTTAAAGTTGGCCTGAGTCAGGAAAATATTTTAAGCAAGTTTAAGCAGCTTGAACAGGTGACAGTCTGGGTGTTTCATGCTGAGACAATGAAACTTAGTTATAAACTTAGTTATAGGCATTTTCCTTGTTTATGAGCTCCTTCAGACATAAAACTCTGGTACCATATAGAAAACTGTAATTTAGAAATATTTTTAAACCTCTTACACATCTGAATTATTTTTACCAGAGATTGTTTTTCCCTAAGGGCTTGGATGCTGGGAAGTATGGTTCAACTCCCACTAAACACTGCAGTTGAGGTCCTCAGCTGGTGTAAAACACTGTAACTTCCTTCATTATCTTGAGGCAAAGCACCCAAATTATTGACCTACAAGGATAAGTATCCCAGCTGTCACTTTCTCAAGTTATTTTTGTCAATTAAAGTGTTTTTCAAACTAAGTTTATTTTTAATTAATGCATTTATGTGGCCATATTCATCACGGGTGATCAGATGATTTACACTAGTGGAAGACCTGGCTTGCTGAAAATATGCTTTGCTGCACTGAACACATGGCAGTAACAGCCTGTAACTATCTCTTTGCAGGCCTGATCCCATTTTATTTCTGTTGAATTTCTCATAGTGGATGCTGTTACAGAAGAATCATGGAACATGTGCCTTTATTTTTTTTTTTAATTGTTATTATTTTTTATTTTTCCTGAAGTCCTGCATTGAAGAACACTGGGTTTAACTTCATCTTGTGAATATTTTGCTGAATTAGCACATTTCAAATTTCTTCACATAGTATAATTTCTCTGCTATTATTTATTTTTTAAATCAATTGTACCTAAAGTTATATAGGAATCTTCCAACACTGTGCGAAACATGCACAAAGTGTGTGGAAGAGGAGGACATAAAGAAGAAACCCAACAATCAGAAATTCACAGGCATTAATGTTAAAAAGGGATCACATTTAACTGAATATTGTTTTCCCTTGATAATTCTTGTGTCACTGACGACTCTGTTGCGTTTCAATCTCAATGTTTCACCCAGAATCACAAATTTTGCTAAATAGATTAAAGGCTAGATTTAATCTTGGATTCATTATAAAAGTGAGACCATTCCTATCGATTATAAGCAATGAAGAATGAATGTAACATCTTCTGTGATGCCAGCTCAACACATCAAAGCAATAACTCCTCTGTGTGAAAAATCGACTACTCCTAAGACCAATGATAAGCAGAGACATGTGGAAAGTACTTATCAAACATTTTAATATTTTAGTAAAAGTTTCCTTTTCAGTGTTTTTTATGAGAAAGGAGAAAAACACAAACTACAGTATGTTATTTTGCATCACTTTATTACATTGATTGGAAGGACAGGGAAGTTAAAATTTTATCATTCTTACTGAAAGCCAATTTTAATCTGAGACTCAGCTCTAAAAGACTGAAAAAAACAAAAGTAAACAACCTTATGCCCTATTTTTTCACAAACTTTCACATAAAAATTCTTGGCAATAGTGCTGTATTTCTAATGAAAATTAGTAGAGGACAGGAACAGGAATGCAGAATCTGATGGCAAGGTGAATTGCTTTTACTTTCCTTGAATGAAGGCTTCTCTTGCCAGAATTTGCCAGTCATCATGACAAGGATTTTTTTGCATAATTTTTCTAGCTTTTTTAATCTTTGATTCATCAAAGCATCTAAACTCATGGTGAATTAGACTAAAATTTTGTTGCAAAGGCATTTGAATGGAGATTTTTTGACTTTGCTGAATTTGTCACATAGAGATCAAAACCAATAGCAAAATCTTTTTTTACGGTCTGCAATTTGGATGTGAGTTTTGTGGTAAAGTTCTGGCTTCTGAAATACTGTAAATTCTCTGTTAGCCTTTTAAGGAAAACAAATCTCCAAAATAATACTAAAAGTATTATGTAGAAAAGCTGAATGGTGTCGCCTACATATTCAGCTCATTTCATTTTCAACTTAAAAATGATTCAGCTTCATATGGCATTGTGTGAACAATTTCTAATTGTAGTATGAAATTTGCCAGCTTGAGGCTTGTTTTTTAGAATCTAGAGGAAACATAATGATAATTAAATATTTGCATGGGTTGTTGTTTGCCTTAGGACTTGCAAGCAGTTGATTTTTTATTAGTTTTGCTGTTGATGTTGTTGTTTTCTTGTGTCCTTCCATAAACCTGTTAAGATGAAAATGATCTTATTGAGGAGATACACCATTATGACCATAAATCTTCTGTCTTCCAGTTTAAAACTATTATTCTTATCCTAGTGCTATACTCCTTGTAATAAAGAGTCCCTCCTCATCTTTGTTGTAGGCCCCTTTTAAGTACTGTAAGACTACTATAAGGCCTCCCTGTGCCTTCTCTTCTCTAAACTTCCTCATAAGGGAGGTGCTCCAGTGGACTGATCCTCCAGACTTGCTTGAGCAGGTCCGTGTCTTATGTTGAGGACCCCAGAGCTGGATGCAGGGTTCCAGGTGGGGTCTCATCAGAGCAGAGAGCAGAGGGGCAGAATCCCCTCCCTCCCCTGCTGCCCACGCTGCTTTGGATGCAGCCCAGGGTGTTTGGCTTTCTGGTCTGTGAGTGTTCATGGCTGTCTCACATTATGTTTTTCATCCAGCAATACATCCAAGTCCTTCTCCATAGGGCTGCTTTAATCCAGTTGAGATCACTCATAACCCATTTTGTATCCATGTCTGGGATTGCCCTGAGTCATTCAAGACTTTACTTGGTCTTGTGGAACTTGAGGTTCACACAAAGCAATAAAATCCTGTCAATTTTCCTCTGGATGGCATCCTGTCCTTCTGGTGTGTCAGCTGCACCACATGGCTTGGTGTCATCCATAAATTTGCTGATGAAGGGCTCAATCTCACTGTCCGTGTCCCTGACAAAGATGTTAAATAGCACTGGTGGACCCCTGAGGGACACCATGCATCACTGGTCTCCGCTTGGACATGGAGCCATTGACTGCAATATCTTTGAGTGAAACCATCCAGCCAATTCCTTATCCACTGAGTAGTCTACCCATAATATCCATGTTACTTCATTTTAGAGACAAGGATCAATTGCCTTCTCTGCAAGTTCACAGACAGCACCAAGCTGAGTGGGAGCATTGATGTGCAGGAGGGCAGGAAGGCTCTGAAGAGGGATCTGGACAGGCTGGATCAATGAGCTGAGGCCAACAGTTTGAGGTTCAACAAGGCCAAGTGCTGAGTACTGCCCTTGGGTCAAACCACATGAAGTGCTACAGGCTGGGGAAGGAGTGGCTGGAAAGTGGCCCAGAGGAAAAGGACCATGGGGTCCTTTGACAGATGACTGAAGAAGAGTAAAAGAAAAAAAAAACAAAGAAAAAAGGTGTGGGGGATGTATCACCATAGGATTAGAGATAGTTTGAAGAATATCACCAAGCATAGGGAGAAGGAGGTTAATTAACATCTCAGAAAAAACCATTAACTCAATAGATATTAAATACATTTTTATGAGTTGTCACATTATGTAATTCTTGTTACCACCATACTGGAATGTCTTACAAGGCTGAAGAAGTTTTATTTGGAATGCCACTATGACACAATGGAATCTGTTATGCTGTTGGAAGATATGATATGCCATGGAAAACAGGGAATTAAGTTGCTTTCCTAAGGGAACTGAACACCATCTCCACTGCTAGTTTGTGAAAGCATAGTATTTTTTCCATACATTTCTTCTAATTGAGAAAGAAAAGGGTCAGCAACATCCATTGTGAAATGTGCATTTCTGAGTTGTTTAAGTCTCAGTGAAGGATCCAAAGTATGAATACTTCTATTGAGAAACTACCAAATAAACAAATTTTGTTCCAAAAATGGGGAGTCAATACATCTAATATCCTATTTTCATACCTGTAAGCCAGCAAAACTCCACTGACTTACTTTTGGCAATCTTCCTATTGAACTCAAATACTTTTGCAAATACAGTACTATTATTATCTGCTGTTCAGTATGCTCATGTCTGTTATTCTTTCTATGTCCACAAATATAGCTCCAGAAAGCAAGAACTGCACTCTTGTGAAACATTTTGATTGTAATAATAATAATAATAAAAATAAAATAATAATAATAATATTACTTAATCTGCTGCGTGCATCCAGACTGATACAGTAAGTTCAGTCTGGTAACATATTTCCTATGCACAACAGCACTCAAGTCAAAGAATATGGTTTCCCAAAAACTCGTGAAGAAACATTTTTCCTTATGTGTGGCAGCACTTAGGTTAGGGGGTTTTGTATCACTTAAATATACTGGAAATGCCACAACCTATTTTTTTCCCCCCTCAGGAAGAATAAAAAATAAATATAAGCACAGTAATTATCATTGCCTGCATAAGGACATATTATCATGAAATGGAGGACACAGTTGCTGCATTAGATCTTATTTTCTTTTGTTGAAAGAACTCACTTTGACAACTGTAAACTCACTTTCCGCTAAATTGCAGATATTTTAAACTTACTTAAAATGTAATGAGTAGATCTATTTGGAGCAATCTGAAAGAAATACTGAGTGCCTAGAAGGTCATTTAGGATTCTGAAATGCCAAAAATGGTATATATGTTCATTCAACAATATGCAGTCTATGTTGTGGTAGAAACTTCATGCTGCAGTAATATGAACTATGACTTCAGAAAGGGTGAAAGATGTTTCCCTCTCTCTTTTTGTCCTTGTTCAAGGTCGTGGTGGTGTTAGAACATCTAGAATAGTTAGAGACTTTGTGACTTTCAGGTATATAAATAAGACTTAAAGACTTAATAAGACTTAATAAATAAGAGTTAAATAACTATACTTGCTATTTGATTTAGCATGTGTACTTTCATATTTTTATACTAAATTCCAGGAATACAACAGAGCTGTACTCTGTCTTTTGTGTCATGTGTTGATATAATTCTACTGTATAGCTGCACCAAGCTTCAGCTGGAGTAAAACAAAAGGCCTGCCTAATGTAACGGAGGGTTCATACTATCCATAAACTCTCTTCCTTAGGACCTAAAATTTTCATCCTCTGCTCTTTCTTCTTCAGGTGGAATCCATAGGATTCTGAGCTCCTGGTTGTATTGAACTCTATGAACTGAAACAATTATTAACAGAACTAAGCATTGACTTAGAAACTTTTATCTTACTTAAGGCATGAGTCCCACTGGAATTTGCGAGCCTACTGGATTACATAGTTTACATTCATATCTGATTGTTATATTTCAAGAGATTTTTCTGATAAGGGAATACTTTTTTTTCCCAGTTAATTTTACTTTTATTTAAAGCAAAGCTATTAAGAGAAAGGGGACTACACTCGTAGTTATAGTTAATTAGAAAAAGAAAAAAAAATTAGCAGAATTCCTTTAAAGAAATTATAAATAAAGTTTCCATAGTTTCCAAAGTTTAGTGATGATTGCATTGCTGAATGCATGTTTTGGCTCCTCCCAATGACAATAAATGTAGGATTAAATTAAAGTCATTACATCGAAAATTTCACTTTAGACTACTTGTTCTGATTGATTGATGAGAGAATTACCAATAATTCAAGGATTTTCAAGTCTTAGCTCTTTTAAATTACTTGAAAATGAAAAAAAGAATAAATAAGAGAGAGTGAGAGAAAGATGGAAATTGCAGAGTGAGCTAGAGAGAAAAACATGAACCTTGAATCTTTCTAGGAAAAGCAATAGAGAGATTGGCTAAAGGTCCATGATTGTGAGTACACTAAAAGAAGCTCTTGTTCAATAAAGATTTTTGATGATTTAATAGTTCTGAGTTGACATGTAAACCCTATATTAAGTTTCAGAATCTACTATAGACTGCCTAATTAATGTTAAATATGGCTTCATAGTACTAATTTCATAATTCAGTATATTTTTTATAAATTTTTCTCCCTCTCTCAAACATACCATGCACTGCTAGAAGATGTCAGTCAACGTCACTGTTACCTTTGTGTTCACTGGAATGACCAGTAAAACCGACAGGGTTTAGTTGGGTAAATATATCTAGACCTGTATATACATGTACATCTGCTCAAAAATATATAAACACATTGTGGCTTGGAAGTCCTTGGAAACTTGGGGGAAATTTCACAAAAGCCAACAAAATACCAGAGTCTTCTCAGATTCAACAGTTAATGAGCTGTCATATGAGAACCCTTAGAGACATCTCTTCCTTGCACACATACACTCTTTGTATTTTTATTTAATTTAAACCAGGGTACAAAATTAAGAATAACAAGCAAGAGAAGGGAACAAGTCAGTGAAGTAGGAACCTGCAGTGAGATCACACCGTATATGCACTTATTTAAATGAGGATATGTGGAAAAATTCCTATTTTGGCTCCCCAGCTTGGCTGTCTACTAATCTGTGGTTACCTTCAGACCTTGCAGAAGATAAAATGTTAAGAAAAGCTTGGAAGAAAAGAAACAAATAGTGAAATGGATTCCCAGAGCAATTATATGATGTATAGAACTTCCCCATATTTGGAGAATCTTTAATCTTTTTCTGGAGAAGACTTGCCCTAAATGGGTCTTCCAAAGCCTCACACTATATTAAGTCTGACAGGGAGCAGAAACTTTAGTTCTACTGTATTGCCATCACTAAAAAAACCCAATACATGATTCTACGTCACTTGAGGTGAAGTTGCAATGCATTCAATCAAGCTTGAATAGGAAGTGCACATAAATCAACAGCCTTCCAGTCTCACATATTCTGTGCAGAACAGGATGATCTCTAAAATTTTGAAAGAATAGAGTCAGCTGTGCGGCACCTGCATGACTTCATAAAAATTGGATAAATTACTCAAATATTAAAACCAATTCCTGCAAAATTAATTATAGCCAGAAACACAAAGTTTAGAGAGACTCCAAGAAAGTACTCAGTGACTTCCCATTCTTACAACTCCCTTATATATCATTTATGACTATCAAGGTTGTGGAAAAGAGGCACAATACTGTTGACTGGTTTGATAAATCTGTCCCCAGCTAAGCAACCACTCTTGCAGACTTCTTACTGAAGGTGTGGTAATGTACACTGTTCTGTCCCTTTAGTTTACAAAGCCCCAGCCCAACCCCAATATTGACTGTACACAGATGTTGGTCTTACCTCTCCTCAAGTCCTAGTAAGCAAACACTACACTACCTGTTATATGAAGACAGTGACCAAACATTTCCCATTTGGGCTTGTAAGAGTAGAAGACAAATCTCTTGCAACTGCACCACCGATACTCAGCTCTGCAAGACAAAGGACAACTTTCCAAGTGTTAGAGTATCCAAAGTCATATTACACTGATTTATGACTGTGAAAGTGCTCGCATTCTGTGGTGTATCAGAAAATACTCAACCTTTCTCTTTTACTTCTACAAGTAAAAGACACTTCACTTTAGACCACTGACCTATCAAATCTAACACTTTCTTCCCCTGCAAGGGGAGGGACAGGAACAGAAAAATGAAAACCCCCACCAGTGAATTAAGAAAGAAAGATGACCCAGTATTAGACCTTCTCTGTTGGAATTTAACAGTGATGTAATGTGGTTTTTTATGTTCTAAATTGGCCCAAATTCAGATGTTTTTAAAGCTATATTCCCAAATACCAACCATAAGCATTGCATATTATGCAAAAAGATTGCACTCAGCAACACTATTAAGTGTGTCTGTCTGTATCCACAAGTACCAGAAAATCTGTTAATACATACCAAACTTGTGGGGTAGGAGGGAGGGCTGAATCTGGAGAAAAACGCAAAGTAGTTTCTTTAATTTCTGGGGTTCCATTGCTGTTAGAAGTGTGCAATTCAGCTTCAGGAGCATGAAGAAAGAAAAATCAGCCTCTATTTTGCTCAGCACAGCACTCTGAAATGTCACAAGGCAAGGAGAACTTCTTGCCACATATAAGCTGCCTTGCTGTTTCAGAGCATATGGTATGTAAGATCACACACTGTTCTGTATCTCCCACCATGAGTAAGAGCAGCAGGACAAGTGGAGGAGTTGAAGGTAGCACTAATTTCAGACTTGCAAGCACTTATATTTGGATAATATTCCCTTACTTCAGTGACAATTGTACTAATCAGAAAATTAACCCACTGTGGCAAGTAGTGGAAGAACACTAGGCTTTGAAAGGGAGGCTGATCTCAGGCAGGATAATTATCCAGCCTACTGGCTTTAGGAAGCCAGTGATTCACTGTGGTACTGATGTGCTGATGCACAGCACCTTCATTAAAAGTGGAGGGATGATGATACAGACAGAGGCTAAATCCTCATCTTATGTTTCAATCCACATTTGGGACATTTGCAATTCCTTCAAGAATATCAAGCTGCTTATTTTCCCAAAGTACATACACATTTATAAGTCTTGTTCCTTGTGTCTTCAAAACCTTTACTGTATTCATACCTTCACTGTAGTGAAGTGTTCATATGCAGTGTTCAACAGGCATGGCTTAAGCAAACAGTGTAGTTTATCAACAGAAGATTCAGGCTCTATTTTCTATTTCAGAGTGTTTATAGGAAAATGGAAGGACAACAATGGAAAGCCTTACTTTCAAAAATCCAGTCCCAACCACTACACTAATTTCGGCTGCTCAAGCTATATACTCTGTGTAACGTTTGCAGTCTAAAAAAATACTCCTTTTGCCCTCTTTTTTTTCTTGTTATAAGGCATGTTATGTATTTATAAACTGTCTCCCTCTGCAGTACCTTTAGGGTATTGTCAGGCCACATTATACCTGAGGAAGCAATGCATCTATTTAAGATGGTTTTTGTTGCAACCCACCTCTGAAACAGGGTGACCAGGTTCATTGTTGAAGGATCCCATCAAAACCTGGGCTTACTAAAATCCTAGTTCTTCCAGTGAACACCCCAGTACCTCCTCTGAGATAAGTTCCGGACATGTGCAGTTTTCTTTCTGAAAAAATTCTGAAAGTCTGGTGGCAGCAAGAGCAGGGCATGAGTGTGTGTGTGTGTGTGTCTGTGTGTTTGGGTGTGCCTGGACAAAGTTTCTGAGTGAATGTTCTGATTTTTGTGTCTGCGTTGTGGTGGCTCAAGGTATGATAAAGAGACTGGCATAAAAAACGCACTACCCTGCCTCCACAGGATCTATTGCTTAATGTGGTTTCCCCTTTAGTTTGAAAACAGCTTGTTTGAGGCAACATTTAGCCACAGGATCCAAGTGATTTACGACAGTTTTCAGAAAGCTGAATAAGTGAAGCTGTACCTTTATACAGACATTTTTACACAAACTCATCAAATTTGTTGAATAAGTGGACTGCAAAAAAACCCCCAAAAAACATGGCAGTAGGAGTGTTGTGGTTTGACGCTGGCCCAATGCCAGACACCCATGAAAGTTGCTCACTCACCCTCCCCTGCCACAGCTGGGCAGAGGAGACAAAAAAAATTAACAGAGGGTTCATGAGTTGAGATAAGGACCAGGAGAAAACACTTCAAGGGCAAAACAGGTTCATCTTAAGCGAAAGTGCATTTATGACTAACAGAATCAGAGGAGGATAATGAGAATAAAATAAGCCCTTAGAACACCTTTTTTCCCCCAGCCCCTCCCTCCTTCCCACATGCAGGGAGACAGGACATGGGGGCTTGGCCAGTCCATCACCGAGATTCCCTTCCGCTGCTCCGGGAGAGGAGTCTTCCCCTGTGAGGCCGTGGGTCCCTCCCACGGGAGACAGTTCTCCTGAACTTCCCTGGCGTGGGTCCGCTCTCAGGAGCAGCAGCCCCACCGCCCCTGCTGCAGCCTGAGCCCCTCCCACGGGCCCACAGCCCTCCCCAACTGCTGCGCCGGGGCTCTCCCTTTCCACGGGGTGCAGCCCTCCAAGGACAGGCTGCTCCAGCCTGGAAGCAGGGGACCCTCTCTCTCCACCGGGTCCCTCACTGGATCACAGCCTCCTCCAGGCATCCACCTGCTCTGGCGTGGGCACCTCCCCCATGGGCTGCAGGTGGATCTCTGCATCCCCCATGGATTCCCATGGGCTGCAGGGTGACAACCTGCTTCACCATGGTCTGCACTCTGCGCGGGCTCCTGGAGCACCTCCTGCCCCTCCTTCTCCACTGACCTTGGTGTTGCCGTCTTGTTTCCCTCACGTGTTCTCACCTCCTCCTCTTCTCTGGCTACAAGAAAAACTGTGTGTCCTTTGTTTTGATTTTCTTCTTAAATATGTCATCACAGAGGCATTACCAACCAGTCTAATTGGCCCAGCCTTGGCCAGGGGCATGTCCATCTTCAGAGCCATCAGGGATTTGCTCTGCTGGACATGGTGGAAGCTTCCAGCACCTTCTCACAGAAGCCACCTCAAGCTACTAAAAACCAGGCCATGCAAAACCAATACAAGGAGTAAGAAATAAATGAACACATTGGAAACTGGGAAAACGCAGGTATTCTGAAAAGATAAAAGGAGGGATAATAAGATAGGCAAATACACTAAAATACTCTTCTATGAGGAAGCATTATAAAAAAGACTTTCAAAAAGACCTCTGTTGATCAAATTGGAGGGATAGAGATAAGTATGTATTAAATGAGGAGAAAGATAGATGAGAGAGTCATAAAGACAGAGAAAGGAGAGAAAAGGCTTATGAGAAGATTGTTTTGATCTGGAGGAAAGGATGAAGGGATTTTAAGCAGAGATCTGAGGGGTAAATTAAGATAGAAACACAGTATAATGGATGTTTCTGGGGCCTTTCTCTACAAACAGGCTGGTGTTTCAGAATAGCAAGGACTGAATGCATGTATTCAAATTCCTGTAACTTTATGATGATTAGTCAATAAGGAGTAGATTTTCATTTTAATATGAATGAACAGTTTTAGAATATAACTCTCATTTTTATAATACTTTTTTCAAATTGACATTACAGTCTCACAAGACAGTTCAGATCAGCA
>NW_008236932.1:6404816-6414258 GCF_000691975.1 Corvus brachyrhynchos | reverse complement strand
ACCTACAGCAAGCTCAGTAACATGGTGAGATCAGCATTATAGGTCTTAGAGCATTATCTTTTATGTCCCAGTCTGGGAAACAGTACCACCTCTCTGACCAATCTGATAGTCTTCCACGATGACATGGCAGAATGGATCAACAAAGAAAGAGTGGTGGTTGTTGCCCACCTTTTCTTCAGCAACGCTTTTGGCACTGTCTCCACAGCTTCTTAGGTGAGCTTACAAAAGGTGAATTAGATGAATGGACAGTGAAGTGGATCAAAAATTGGCTGAATGGCAAACCTCAGAGGGTTGTGGTTAGTGTAGTACAATCCAGCTGGAGTGTCGAGGTAGAAGCTCTTGTTGTCATTGATCTGTCCCACCAGTCTCAGCTCCACCTGAGCTTTAACTTTCCTCATACCATCTCTGCATGCTTGGACAGTATTTCTAAATTCTTCCCTTGAATCCTTTCCCTTTCACCCCTCATACGCTGCCATTTTGTGTTAGACCTTTGTCATGAGTTTCCCACTAACCAAGCAGCTCTCCTGAGATGCCTGTTTTCCTGCCTAAGCATGCATTCTTGTGCATTTACTTCTCCATCTTTGAAACCTATTCCTTAGTATTAAGCTACTTTGTGGTTGAAATTTCATTTGCATTTATGATGATGTGGTGTATTAGTTTTCAGTTTATTCTGTCAGTTGGAGTATAGCACCCTGGGAATAACGTTTTTATCATTGTTTTCATTCTACTTTGGTGATGGGCATGACCTAGTGCTCCAAAGAGTTAACTGTGACGCTTGTCTTTTTCTGGCTTGAGAACAGTTTTTAATATAATGATATATATTGCTAGGCCATGAGCATTGTTTTTGAAGAGTGGCAGGCTCTGTTCGTTGTTATCAGGGTTGCAAAAATTGCTTTGGTTTGTACAGATTGAACACGTACAAAGAATGAACTTACCTAGGATAGGGCAGATTCTCATATTCAAAAATTCTTGAGATTTAATTATTTTTTGTTTGGTTTTCATTATTACACTCCTTTTTATGGTAGCTACTCTGTGAATGAGAGGTATAAGCTGTGTAAAAAAAGAGGACTTGTTCCATTTGAGGGAAAAAAAGTAAGCAACCATGTAAAGACAATTTTTCCCATTTTTCCCTCTTTGCTCAATCCTTTTTTCTGAAGATATCCTTGCTCTTGCCACGAGCCAAGTATTTTAACTGAATGGCCCTGAGATAGCAGGGTTCAAGAACCATCTGTAGTTTATCACTGTAAGATTTCAATGAAAGAGAGGAGGGATTCCACAAATGATAGTCTTCTCTAGAAGGATAAGTGACTGCTCCTAGTTGTTCCCATGTTAAGGGTTTAGATTAGCAGGAATTATAGACTTTTTTATTTAAGTAGTTTGTTTAGGGAATAAACAATTTTTTTCTACATTTCCTTTTCTATTCAAGTCTTTTATTGCTTTTTATTCCTATGATAAATAATAAAAAATACATTGATGAAAAACATTTTGCACTTACAGAAAATACTTCTAATCTAAGCACTGCCTTTTTTCTCCCCTCACTTGTTCTTTCTTTCTGATCTTTTTACCTGTCTACTACATCACACAAAAATACACTATCAACATGTCAAGGTGAGATTTTATAAGGAAATATTTATTTACAGAAATTGTGGTATTCCTTTTGTCTAATAGTGTACATCTCACTTCTATGGTTTACTAAATCCTGCAGGATGTCACCTTGAATAAAAATTACTGTATATTTCATTTTGTTTCCATAGCTGAGAGCTGGGAATGGTTTAAATGCTCAAGGTGATTTTGAAATAATTGGAGCTCGATATGCAATAAGGCTGTCGTTCAGTGGAGGGGTGTTTTGGCTCCTCGTTTTTCACACAGGCACCTGTGAATCACAGTAGATTTATTATCTAACAGCCTCAGGTTGTTGCTGCCTGTTCCGAGATACCTTCCACATCAGGTCATTATTTTAGAGTTGTTTCTGAATTGCTGTGACACCAGTAGATGTACCTGTGCGCATATTAGGAATGGTGGTCAAGGAGGATATAATCTGGCTCTTCAGTTATGGCTCTTCCTCTCTTACCTACTGTAACCATCCTGAAAAGATATTAGGACATACTGTTAGTGGACTGTTTTTTTGTTTATAATCCTGTAAAGATAATGGGGCATGTTGTTAGTGGACTGTTTTTTATTTCTAATTATTTCTGTAAGTTTTATGTGTGAGTGAAATTATACTATTTGGCCGTAATGTCCACAGGTAAAACATAAAAAGGAGAGGTTTGGTTTATTAAATACATAACCCAGACTAAAATACACACCAAGCAGAATGAAATGCAAGAAAACATGCTTATACCTAGATCCAAATTTTTCTCCTTGTTTTTTAAGGAAGAGATTGGAAAGCAGCACCCACAGAGATTTCTGTCTATCCTCAGGAAACTATACTTTTGGTCACTTCAGATCTTTTAACATTTAGATTAAATACAGGGTCATTAAATTTTAGACCTGTTTTTCATGGTTCTTGTTACAAACTGTGTCTCAAATTTGATGGTATATTAAAAATAGCAGTAATAGCATCTGATATTATTATTCATCTCAGTGAATTCTAAACACATTAAGATTTATTCTTTTCTCATATTCCTTGAATAGTTTTAGGTGATGAATGCTTTTTGAGAGGCGATTGCCGTGTTCAGTATTTAACACAATTGGACTATTTAGGAATTATGTGAATTTGCGTGTACATATAATGCAATGGGAATAATCTGAATAATCTGAACTGTTAAAACTATATAAAATTCTGCAGATTTCCTTGAGAACAGCAAGTTCTACTACTGTGAGTTTCACTAAAGTATTGCATGCTCTGAAGCATGTCCACATCACTTTGTAATAATATAGAGAAGAGTTAGTGGGAAGTCGCCTTGGCCACCATGATAATTCTGTGCTGGTTCTTCCAAGTAGCTGCACCCTTCATCAGATTGTAGCTAGCAGTTGGGGTCAGGCCTGCTCAGGGAACCAAGGTCAGATCCTAAAGAAGTTTTTGCAAGTTCCAATCACATTTTCCCTGTCTTCGCCTTTCTCCACTGACTTGGTGCTAGAATTTGTTAATTGCAGTATCCTCCTTTTATTTTCCTGAAGCTTGATATGGTGTCAGATCCATGTACATTTGCAGACTACATAGTATATTTATTAGATATATATTTTTTCTTAACCATAACTCAGAACAGTTAGTTGAAATACACTTGCTATGTCTGAAGTGCAGCTGCTGACTTGGCATTCTTTTTTCTCCTGCAGTGCAGTATCTCTGTTGTGTGAGTATTGACCTTGTTTTTCTTTTCTACATCATCTTTGACACTCCGGTTGAAGTCTTTCATAGTAAATGGTGATAAAACCTTGGGTGAACCATGTTTATCTATCTAGTGCTGCATATAGTATTAGCTGATCACTTGAGACATCAAAGCATTTACCCCCTTTTTGAAAGTGGGATACTATGTAGTGTCATTTGTATTCACCTCAGGCCGATGCTAAGCCTCTGTTCATTTCATCAAAGACTATTTATGAGGCTGTAAAAAAGATTAGTTTCTCTGAATAGTCTCCAAATTAAACTTTTAAAATTTTAATGTTGGCACACAAGAATAATTACAGTTATAAACCATTAAACATTTAAAGGAAACTTATAGTATTGGAGGAGAAAATTTGCAGCTGTGGTTAAATGCAATAAATTTCCTCTGAAGAGCATTTCCACAGAAACATTTCTTTCTAAGAATTAAAAAAATGTGGTTCTTTATTAACAACACCAAAATTCACAGATGATGTCTTTAGACATTAATAAGATAGTAAGACTCATATTTTTATAAAATGCTGTCAAAACCATATAATACATAGTCACCTGTATTTTCGTTTGTTTGTTTGTTTTTAGATCAGCAAGTACGGCTCTCTGAATTCACTTGTTACGTTAAACCGCATATGCTATGTGATCTTAGAAAAGCAGGCAATAGTTCACAATTTTCTTCCACAAATTACCAAATGCCTTCAGAGCAGCTAACATCTATGAGGCTTAGTCCTTCAGACAGTTCCTATTTTTTCTCTCTTACCATGCCTGTGATTTAACATTATGCAAAGTAATCTCACTTCGATTGTCCAAATTTTTCCAATCATAGAGAAAATTTTATGGAACTCTACCTCTGCTCAGCCTCTTGATACCTAATAACTCTCTGTTTTCTAGAAATGCTCTCAAATTAAATTAGTTTCTTTGAGACAAAGAGAAACCTATGAAAGGAAGTAAAAGGGTTCACATTAGTATATCTGGTCTTTGGTTCATGCTTATTTTGTCTTTAATAATTGCATGAATGACACTCTTGGAAATATTGGAAATTTGTCATTTCAAATAAAGTAGGACAAAACATATTTCCTTTCAACACTTTATGTCCAAAAAGGAGCAGAAGTATTTCAGATTCCTTGGCTAATTTTCAGGTTGACTGAGTTATAGGATTTATTATTCAGAGCAATCAATTGTATACATACAATTGTTTAAAGGGGACACTAAAACATATCACTGAAATAACTAAACAGGTAAATTAGACTGTAAACATTTGTAAACTGTACTTTTTATGAGTATATGTTTGCACATTACAGTAGGACATGGCCATGATCTTACAGTATAAGCAATGATGTGTTCATATTTTGCAGTGAATAATCATATAAATATAGTTATAAAATTTATTGTGCAGTCTTTGTGACAAATTCTGTTGCATGTTTACATTATTACAGGCAACACTATCTAGCATAAAAATCTCAAATTTACTTTAACAGTTCAATGCTTTATTTGCAATCCTCTCTTAATGAAGGCCATGGGATTATTAAAATCTTATTGATAAAAAATACTGATTTGGACAGTATTTTCTAGTCTATTAATCTGTGAATGAGAAGTAAATGAATAAATTTGAATGGAGAATCAGACTCTTAGAGTTCTTCCCTAGGTTTAGATGTACTTTTTTCAAAAGTACTAGCTGTTACACAGTATTCTTGCTGAGACAATTCAGATGTCACAGGTCTCAACCCCAGGTCTCTAAAGAACGTAAATGAAGACAGCACAATGGTTTCCTGCAAACTGGGGGGCACTATTGTAAGAGACCTAAAATACCAAAATTTTAATGAAAAATACCTCATACACTGTTAAGATCACCTAAGGATGTTGCTCACTGTAGCAAAATGTGCAAAGAAGCAACTGCTTATCTGCACCACTTAAGCCCACTCCCTCTGTAGAACATGCCTCCTGGATTCTGGGAATTTGGAGCCACCTAATTGGAACTTGAGATAAAATAAAAGTGGTATTATTGTCCAAATATCTCAGGTCTAGGGAGAAGAACATAAGGCTGGGGGACAAGTATGTATCCACAAGGAAAGCCACCTCAGAAGTTGTGGTGAAGATCATCTCTGTCTGGGTCAAGAGCAGGGAGGCCATAGCCCCCAGAATATAGATCAGAGGCCCACCCACATCTAAGATGAGAAAGAGGGAGCATGGGATTAATTAACTTGGAAGCAAAGAACCATTTAACAAGTAGATGAAGAGAATGTGTAGCCAATGTGCTTTAATTACTTTGCTAAAATGTGTAAGTGGTGAGAAGTTTTGAGACACGTCAGAAACCCCACCACTGAGAAGTCAAGGTGAAAGGATCAACAGAACATCATCTGCATCCACAGGGTGGTGCCTATCTTTCTACTCTAAATCTGTCTCTCTCTCACTCTCCTTCTTACCCCACTCCTCTTTTCTATCTACCTTACATTTACTATTAAATAAAATCTATTGACTTCAGCATATGGTCTTATTTACACCTTAATTCTGGGAGGGACATCTCTCTCTAGTAATCAGATCTTAACAACTATGTTATCTGTAAGCAAAATGGAGTGAACATAATGCATATTTACATACATGAGACCACAGCTCAAATTAATTGATGGACCCAACAGACTTTTGTATCATCTCATTTTTCCTTCAGTCCTGCTTTCTCTAATCACCTTTATTAATTTCACATATTTGCAAACTTTTACAATAGTTCCTAAAATAAAATTAATCTTTTAATTTAAAAAGCAGTGAAAAATGTTTTGAAATTACTTTTGTACTCAAATGTGGAGATTTTTTCTGAGCAAGGATATAAGAGAAGGTGACTTGTCTCACATAATTTATTCATTTATGCCAATTGACAGTGAAAATGAATCAGAAATTTCTGCCTGGCAGCATTAATAAGTGTTCAGATTGGTCAAAGGTCTGGACAGGTGAAACCAAGTCGTTCTAGCAACATATTGATAGTTATTGACTGTAGTCAGGACTTCAGGCTTTGTTTGTAGGGGCTTTTTATGATTCTGGCTGTACATTACACACACAGTCAAAACCAGATAGACCAGATAAATACTGGTCCATCTAAATAAATAGAATATGGATATATTATGTAATGGGAATTTGTATCTCACTCTCTTAGATTTCCCCACACAGAAAATCAAGGCTTCAATACTGTGAATATTTTCTACTAGTCACCAGGAAAAAATTTCAGTCTTATACCTCCAGATCTAAAGGAACATGTATTAAGCATACTGTGGATGGATGTATCCTTTGTAGAGGATGGAGAAGAAAAATGAAAAAAAAAAAAAACCCAGCAGGGGAAAAGCCCAGTGAAAACAGTAAGTGAAAGACCTTAAATAACCTCAGCACTTTAGGCTTACATTCTGGAAAAAAACAAAAGGAAAAGATAACTGGAAAAGAGAACGTTGATTTTAACATTGTTAATGTTTACTTTTATAAGGTTTGTATGCACAGAAGTTGCATTACATATCAATGTTATGTATTGTAATACATTTAGCTAAGGGAAATACAGTGATGGATGACAGATTACTATCATTTCTGTGCTGCAAAGCTATTGTAAGGCTGAGATGCTTTCAAGAGGTACCACAGTTGCAACTGATGCCATGATTCCTGAGCAATGATCACAAAATTTTGCAAATACATATTGATTAGTACATTAATAAAATTCAACTTTGTAATCAAGAAGTAGGGCAGCTCAATTGTAGCTAGTGAATGTCCAGTCTGCTGAGAGCTGCAGATGTTCCTGTCTGTGAGGGCAGATGCAAGAGACCCTTTCACACTGATATAATTACAAATGATAAAATGAGTATCTCTGTAAAAATTACTCCTCTAATTCCTCCTCCTTCAAACAATGAAAAAAAACCTGTTTTGGAATGAAAATTGAGGTTAAAGTTTCTTTGTGCAGCAGATGGGTGAAAGTGTTGACTGACTGATTGAGCTAAGCTAAAGGTAATAGTTATGGTTTTTATGTTCATGTGATAGAAGAACTCCCAAGAAATCTATGCCTGATAAGGTTGAGCTCTTTGCTTGCATTAGTTTGATACATAGGCATCAGCAACGTGTAATAAACCTAATTCCTTTTTTGTCCTAGGCATGGTTATAGACTTTTTACCACATGACAAGAAAATGGTTGTTTCCTTATCTACGCGTGACTAGTTCTCCTTCTCTTAAAGAAGTTAATGTATGGGAAAGTCCTGTGTTATATATTGGCTTCCCTAATAGTTGGGGAGTGAGGTGAGGATGTAGGTCTAATTGAAGTGCTTATTTATTACATTACTGATAATTTTAAAAATTATTTTTGTAATTAAGAGAACAGGCATAGTATCTGAAGGGCTATGTTTGGCATATTCTGGTATCTTCTTCCCCTGCATAAGTTTGTGGGACTTTCTTTTCTCTTTCTTCTACACTAAATGCCAGGTTAGGGAAACCTGCCAAAGAGGAACAAGAATTCAAAGTTTCTAAACTGATTCTGTCTTACTTTTTCAATAATGAGTGTTACTGCATATTACATAATTAATCACTTTCTTAAAAAATTACCCATGCCTGAAGTTCTTTCAACTTTAGGAAGACATTGCATGTACTACAGTGCTGAAACACAGGATTGTGCAGGGATAGTGGCAGTATGATAGTACTAACTACCTTAAGTAAGAAGATGCTGAGTATTTATATCTGGGCCTCCTGTTAGGGAACCAAAACTTTATTATCAAAGAACTATTGAACCCCTAATGCAATATAATTAGTTATTGAAGATCGAGTTTCAAGCTAGAGTTTAGTTTATGATGGCATAATAGGTGTCAAACTTTTGTGAATTACAGAGGCTAATATTCTTAGCAGACATATAAAACACGAATGTCAGTAGATTAAGCTTCCTTTTTATTTATGTGCATGTTAACAAGATAGCTACTACTCCTGTGGCCAAAACTAAAGAATGGTGGTGGATCATATTAAGATAATGCTTTTCATCCCAAGAGTTCCCCGCACTTCAAAAATGCAGATATTGTGTTCTTTTTTCCCCATTTCATTAAAAGCGAATTGTAGAAGTATGTGTCTTGTGTAAAGGAGTATCTGTAAGTAATCCTAATGCACACGATGAAGTACAGTCATCCCTGCAATAAAACTCAGCAGCTACACCATAGGTCATGCACAGTGGCAAAGAACAATAGAAATAGAAGATGAAAACATTACTTTTTTTTTGCTGACTCTCTCGTCATAAGATGAAAATACTAAACTTCAAGCAGTATGAAAGAAATTACTTTAAAGTCACGATTTTCCCCACTTCTTATCCTGTGCTTGTATCTAGCACATCTTGACAAGCATGCAAAATCAAATCTTACCATTTCAACAAGTTTTTCACATCAACATAAAGAGCTTTTGCAATTGTTTCATAGCAATCATGTAACCGGGAATTCATGGTCCAGTAGTTTCCTGGGCATATTTTGAAGGATGATATTGTTTTTCAGTAAGAGTAGAGAGCAATTTTACCCACTTTTTTTTTTTTTTTTTTTTTGTATCTGCATGTTGTGGAAGGAGACACACACAGCTAAAAGCTTTCCAAGCAATAATTAGCACCTGCTCACATCACTGTCATTAAATACGGGAACTGAATTACATTTTCCAAAACAAGGGGTCCTTGCATGTGGGAAATGGAGGGAAAAACTAACTGATCTTCTTTAGCCTGTACAGTTAACAGATAATTGAAGCAAGAAAACCTAGTGCTGGTCTTGTATTGGTCTACCTGTATTATGTCTGCAAAGCCACCTGGAGAGGCCAGAGAGATTTAGTGTCTCTGGGCAAAGTCAGCTTCCATACAAACTTCTCAACTTGATCAGGTGAAGGAAGTGATTAGAAAATAAAACCAAATCTTGGGCAACAGTAACTCCAGGGCGAGCAGCAGGACAAGAGGAGAGAAAAATGGAAAATAATGGCAAGTGGAAGAAGAAGGTGCGGGGGCAACTGGGTGAGATGAATAATGAAGAAGTTGATTAGTAAATTTTGAGTAATTTTATAAGTGAATTTTTTTTCTGTCCTCTGTGAAGGGAAATTTTGGACCAGACTTTCTCCAAGTATTCATGAAGTACAGCAGCACCTCTCCAGTTCAGC
>NW_008236932.1:6399049-6404796 GCF_000691975.1 Corvus brachyrhynchos | reverse complement strand
CATTGGTCTTCACCTGCACCTAGTTATTTGGGTCTGAAAGGCCAACTTTGCCCATCAAACCGATTAGGAATTAGGTTCATGAGGGGATGCTAGCAAAAAGCATTAGAGCATTAATGCATTGCAAGCAGGCTGTGGTGTTCATATGAAGTAAATGGAGGATACAATAGATCAAATTGTTCACCTATCCATGAAAGGTAAGAAATGTCTGTGGTTTTATGACAGTGATGTCAATTAAACATCAATTGACATTTGATCAAAATTAAATGATTAAAAGAGCATTTATTGAGACTTAATAGGAAAGATCATGTGTAATCAAGTTAAAATATAATTAGATTTTCCACACATAAAAATTGTAACGAATATTTAGACTTTTAATTGGATTTTTAGAAGCTGGGTATATTGAGTTAATAATTGTGACAACTAATAGAGTATCTAAGTAAATGTCGGTATTTTTATTAATTGATATTTAATTTTCTGTAGGCTGTCTTGGCAAATGTTAATTAAATGCCAGAAATTTCCTTACAAATTTTTAACATATTAATAACCTTATATTATGCCTTTATTGCTTACATAATTGGAAGTTAACTACACAGCTACGTACTTTCTCTCTACCGTTTAGACACAGCCCAGGAGGGTGAGGTTTCTTATGGGTCAATAAACTTACCTGCTCATTAGCTACACAAAGGAAAAGTGAAGGCTAATGCTATGTAATTGTGTGGTGTAGAACATACTAATGTCTGAGGATCTCCTACTTCCAGCCAAAGGAATTTAAACCAGGCACAGTGTATATTTTTTGTGATTTCCAGAATATATGTGGTAAAAGTTCATTAAGTGGGGCTGTAATGTCTGGGATTCAGAAGAACAATAAGAAGTTAGAATACTTACATTCTTAATAATCAGAACCTTGCAGTTGTTTTTGATGTAACACTGCCATTAACTGGTTTTAGCATTTGTAATTTAAATCATTCAAGAAAAGAGAAGAAAATTCAGGTCAGCATGACCAAATGCTTTGCCTCTTGTCAAAATACAGCACATATTTATTACTTGTAGAGTGAGTATTTCTGAGAAATTCTTTACTTCAATCCAGAAGGTACTTCCAATCTCCTGACAAAGCAAGTTCTTCACAGGCAAGGCTCACTACTAGCCAAAAAATGCAAGCAGGTCCAGGACTTTTTTTTCTTTCTTATGGCCAGAAATTTTCAGGATCCTTACTGAGATACTTAGGGTTCCACATCTAAGAGGCAACTTAGGATCATGAACTTTTAGTGCTGTGTGTTGGTTAGATATTTTGGGACTTCTCAGCTTATGTCCTTTTCATTTTAAGTTGTCTTACTTGCAAAGGAGAGAACTTTACAAATATTGACTTATATCTGAGCCTATTATGTCTCTACATACTGTTTTCTTTAATTAAAGGATGGAATGGAGAAAAGGAGACATCAGAAATGTAGACCTAGGCTTTTTTGGAGTAATTGTTTTTTGAACTTTCACTGTGTGACTTAGCAGTGGCCAGTCATATCTGTGATTTACATGAGCAATTTCAGCACCTGTGGTTTGATCTTTGTTCTCCAAAGATTCTGTGCCAGAGTAAGCTGTGGATATTTGCAGATGCACCGGTGGTCCTCTATGAACAACGGGCAGTCTACAGAGAAAGTAGGTGGAGATGTCTTAGCTAGTCTATATGGAGTGCGCTGGGCATGTATACTCCTCTGTCATAAATACCTGAAAATATTGAAAGAAAATTTCACATCAGTGCAAACTTTGCTATCTTGATTGGGAATTTAGCAGAGGGAGCATCATTTGTGTTAAAAGAGCAGACTGCCAGAAAAGTCACTTGGGTGCAGTTATTCTAATCCATACACCATCCCTTCTCAATGTGGCTGTTTACATATCTTGTATTTTGCTCCCCAATAAATCACTTCTTCTTTTATTTCTAGCTAAAATAATTTTCTTCCACTTGGAGAGAATTAATAATAAATGCATCCTTACATTATCTTTTTTTGCTTGTTTGTTTTGCATCTGTGCCATAGTAATTATATTGCTACTGATTACATGTAGAAAACTTTAGTGACCAGATTTCTGCTTCCTTTTTTTTCAAGATGGCACTTTGGAATTCAAGTCTGAGTTCTTGTAGGTAAGACATACAATTCAAAGTTGGGGAAAAGATATCTCTAGGGATATGGATGCTGCTAAAACATGTTCTGCTATCTTCTAACGCTATCCTGATTTTCACTGATGTAAGGTGATTTATATTTGTGACAAGGTATGATTTGTGTGATAACTTTATCCTATTATTTACTTTTCTTTCACCTTCCAGCCTAATATCTGTGTACTTCTTTTGTAATTGTTGTGTTATGTATTGTCATGTGACTTTTTGTAGTCTGAATAATTTTGGCTAGTCAGCTTTCTTATATTCCATATTAATGAGGGTAAACACTGTTTCTTGACCTGTGTAATATATTCTCATGTTTAAGGGATTATATTTTTATACATCTCAACCCATATTTTAGAAATGATACATGGCAAACTCACTTTGCATAAATATTAAAAGATAGGGTTCCAGATGTTTGTACATGATTTTTCTAATTATGGTATTTAGATGAAAATATGCACACAATTTATATGGAGATAGTTTGTGATGTCACAATATGCGTTGTATACGTTGATATCAATCAGATGGTTTTGTACCTCATTTTGTTAGTTAAGAATGAGTGAGAAAATCAGAGATCTCTTGGTCATGAGACACAGTAGGGGATTCAAAGCACACTGAATTGATGACTTTCTGAGCTTAAGGAATATTTTACTCCTTGTTAGAAATACTTTTAAGAACTTTAACTACCACTGAGATCTTTACATTAATGTAATGACACTGATGGACAGTGAAAAGGAATTTGTACACACAAATACTCACATGAACAAACACATTTATCTGGTATAAATCTTATAGGGCAAATGTGATTATTGCAGTTACTTCAACTTTAAACAGGCTAAGATTAGTTTCTGTATTCTGTCACATGAAGACACATGTGATAGGCCTTTAACTCAGTAGTGCTAAGAGCTGTCTTGCATATGTATATTTTTAATAATTTTCTTGTGTAATCAATATGAAAACTGAAAGTAAAAGGTGTTTTAGCAATACATTCTTAGGGAAATATTTTGAATAATACCCAGCTTGTGGGATAATCACTGCTTTGCTTCAGGACAAAATTTCAGATTTTTTTATTTAAAAAAATTTGGCTTTTTAAACAAAAAACCAGGGTATTGAAATTTTCATGGTTTATTAAAATTAATATATCCCCCAAGAAATTAGATTATAGTAGTTTTATTTTCAGATCAAGTAGTTCCAGAGGTGCAAAATACAATATTTAGGGTTTTTTTATCTCTGACCTCCAGATAATTTCTAGCAAGAAAGTATAATTGTTCACTGTTTAGGTAAATTTTACAGAAGATAACTTTGAGGACAACAAAACCATAGGCAAAGTGCACAGAATATTTAAACTTATATTATTTATCTTTACACTATAAGAGTTTAAATATATCTGCAGGATTAATCTGGTGTAGCATAAATCAGTTCTGAGTAGTAAAACTATCTTTAAATTTCAAGAAGTGCATAAACATACATTTTGTTTTCACTCTGCCTGATGTTGATGGGTTCTTAAGGACATGGGTTCCTGAGTTTGGGTACTTTGTCTTTTTTTTCCTAGTCGTAGGGGAAATAGTAGTGAAAGAACTATTGTGTTATTTTGTAAGAAATTTTTTTAAGACCATCTCCTTGTGACATTTTTTCTTCCTAAATCCTCCATGACACACTTGCAAGAGACTGAAATCCATGTAAACACAGTAAACATCTGTTACTCTGCAATACTGATCCTGCTGAGTCCAAAATTGGGAAGACTTTCAACATAATTCAATTGTCTTCTGTGCCAATTTGCATTGCCAGTGCATTGGTTCTACTTTAAAATGCATATAAAAAAAAATATTTAATTACCATGAAGAAAGGCCCTTTGTATATATACATTTAGATTTCATATGTTAGAATATCACATCAGGCATATTGCTCTTCCCTGGAATAAACAAGGCAACCTTCTTCATGATACTGTTCTGACATTTGAGGAGATTTTTATTTTCTATGGTGACAGCACCAATTAGCTTATTATAAGAACCCTGTTTCACTCCCAGCTACTTATCAGCAGTTTAGGTGTTAATTTTATGAGTATATAATGTGATCTTGATTTTTTTAAGGAAAAAAATGGCTGCAGTGAATACAGAGGTTCGGTATGCAATAGGTAAGTACCAATCACCATGCTCAGTAGCAGAGGCTAGGTTCCCTCTACTGAGGCAATAAAAAAGTATCTTGTTAACACTACAGTCATTCAGGACTACCTGCCTCCCTACTGAAGAATTTCTAGGGATCAGCAGTACATGTAAGAAAGGTCTCACGAAAGTGGTTAATCCTCTACTAATCTGAAGTGACTGAGACAGCAGAAACATCACTGCAGTCAGATGGGTATTTTTGCCCTTCATGGATATTTTTTAAAATTTAAAATTTTTTTAATGCTGGTTAAATAAGAAATTTCAGGACCTTAGACTTACAGATTTAGCTACTGTAGGGTTTCTTATTTACAGTGGTATATCAGATGTGCAATTTAAACTGAAATAAGAGTTCTGCAGTTTTGTTACAACTGCATTAAAAAGGTAAACTGCTGAAGATAAGCCATGGAAGTAAAGGAGTATTTCAGTGACAATTCATAGTTGACAATGATGTAAAGTAAGAAAAATAAATTGAGAATGGTTGTTTCAATCTGTAATTTTTTAACATGGATGAAAACAAAAACATTTTAAAGGTTGTGCTGGATAGGTCTATGTTATGTGGAAAATAGGAACAATATATAAAACAGATGGTTATCAGACATAAGAAGATCTAAACAAAGATTGAGCAAAACTATTAAGTAAAATAACCAATTTTTTTTTTCTGTCAGAACAATAGGTAGCAGAGGCCAAAAATTAGAAAACTGGATAAGAGAAGTTGTTGCTGATGGTAATAAAGTGATATTTATTCTGTTGATTTTTTGGAACTCATTACCTCATACTAGACCTGCTAGGGCAAAATTTGAGCATAACTATTTCTAATAAGAAGATGTAAACATGCCATGAAGAACAGAGGAGTGAATACCTTCTTCCTCCTTGCAGACTTACCCGAATTCATCAGCTTCCCACTGAGACCAATAGAGAAGCATGCTTTCTGTTTGTGTACTCTGGATGATGACCTGAATGAAACAAAATATTCAACTCAGTAAAACTATACTATACTGCGTATATAATGTAAACAAAATTGCTGAATCAAAATTAATAAAGAAATGACATTTATTATGCGACCGAAATATCGGTTTCAAACGCCATGATCGAGAAAAACAGCACCGAGCCCGGAGTCGGAGCTGGGTGAGCACACATAGATCTGATCTCTATCGCACCAGACCTCCCAAGTTCACGACTGCTGCTTTGGCTGGTCCCTTCTTATACAGTTTTTGGGTAGAGTCCGAATTAATTCTATTCTTCTCGTATTCATGCAGTTTTCTTGTCCCGGAGTTGGGTCGCACAAAGCCTTTCCTGGGCCTGATGAATTGTCCATCCTGGGTGATGAGTGGGCCATCTCTGGTTCCTGGAACAGTTATTTTTAGTTTCCCGGAATGTCCGATTCCTTATCAGATGCGATGTAGATATCAGAGTGTGGTGATCAAGTCCTCATGGTG
>NW_008236932.1:6397553-6399037 GCF_000691975.1 Corvus brachyrhynchos | reverse complement strand
TTATATTCCAAATATATATATATATATATATATATATATATAATAGCACGAATTACATACTTTATTTATAACACTATATAAAAGTCCCGAGCTGCTTGGCAATGACTCATTTAAATTGCAGGTATAAGTGGGTTGCAAAATATGAAATGCACATTGATCCTGACGAATATATGCAAGAAAAGTATCTTACTCGTCTTTTTCCCAGCCTTGATGAGAATGAGCTAAAGGTTGTCCCATTTCAGAAAACAACATCCTCACAACTGTTTAGGCAAAGAGAGATTTATTGAAGTGTTGTCAATATCTGCTCCTACCCTTGAAATAAAAATGATTTCACACCCACTGCCCTCTTTTATAGGTGTGAGCTGAACGTGTTCTCTAAACCACCGTGATACCACCTGAAATACAACAATCCACTGGTCAGTATTGTATTATCTGCATGCTTTAAACACGAATACACAGGGTGTTCTTTCTCCTCCAATTTTCCTCTCTCTCTCAACTATGCTATTGTTGGGGTCCCTCCCCCGCCGTGTAGCCCTGGGAGAGGGGCCCTGAGGGCACAGACACGGGGTTTCCCTGCCCCTGCTCAGCCTCGTTCCCATTGGTTGGTTTGTGTTCCCTGCGCGGGCAGAAGGACCCTTGGTCCCGTGACTGGAACAGTTCCTCGGCAGAGCTCTGGCCATGCGGCTGGAGAAATAAACATCTCTGAAACAGCTATCAAGAATCTGTCTGTCCATATATATTTCCTTTCCACGGGACTCCTGGTTTGATATATGCATGTTGCAGGATCCCCACTGCAACAAATGGTGGAGAATGGAGAGCAGAACGATCCCCGATCCCTAAGCGACTGATTTGTGTGAGTAAACCCTGGAAACTTTGGATTCCTCTTCTTGGTTTTGCTTTGCTATTCCATATCTTAACTATGGAGGAACCGTGGGAAGACTCTTGGCTCTCAGAGCCGCATATGGACATTTATCTTAAACTTAAAATGATTCTTGAACAACGATTTGTAAATTTTAGCTTGATTCAAGCTCAAAAAGAACTGAAACACTTCCTGGCATGGTTGTTTAAGAACTTTTTCTATGTTTCTTGGGATTTAATTCTTACCAAGGGCTTTTGGAAAACCATTTGGACACAGTTAATACTGGAGTCAAAATATATGCCGATGGAAGAATATTTTCGTGAATATTATTTCGTTACCGAGACTGTTGAGCAATGTCAGCTGTGTCCTGGCGAAGGGAAGCCTGGCGCAGGGACCGTGCGGCCCAGGCCACGTGCACCGAGCGCTCTGCGAGCAGCAGCGAGGCAGTTCCCGCGCGCGGGCGGAGCCACCCGAGCTGCAGTGTCGGTGGCGGAGCGAGGCACGGCGGGAGCAGTGGGACCCGGCGGTGCCTGCATGGCCCTGCGCAGCGCGTGGTGGAGTGAGCCCCGGGAACGCCTGACCGAGAGGGGCGGCGTGCGGGTGGCGGCTGGCGGCAGCGGCGGTA
>NW_008236932.1:6394229-6397533 GCF_000691975.1 Corvus brachyrhynchos | reverse complement strand
GCCCCGAACGCGACCCCGGGAAGAGCGCGCAGGCACCAGCAGCCCCGACAATTCCAACACGGGAGCGACCAAAGGAGAGAGCAAAGACGCAGCGAGACAGAAAACAGCAGCCACTCGGAAAAAGGAAAAGATCATAGTAACTAAGATCTTAGGGATAGTAAAATGGTATAATGTTAAGCAAAATTATGGTTTTATAACAAGGTGTGACAACCAGCAAGACATATTCGTGCATAGAACTGCTATTAAAAAGAATAACCCTGAAAAATGCATCCCAAGCTTGGCAGATGGAGAAGTCGTGGAATTCAAAATTATACGAGGTAGAAAAGGGTTACAAGCATCGCAGGTCACTGGGCCTGATGGTGTTCCTGTAAAAGGCAGTATATATGCAAAAAATCGTAGTCATGTTAGACAATATCTCCATTGTAAGTCCCCCCTACAGTCTCCCTTTCCTAATCCCACCTTTCCCTTTTACCCTATGTCCTATTACCCCCAGTGTATTCCTAATCCGTTTTTTCACCCATGGTTTCCCTCACAAAACCATGCTTTTGCCAATTGTTTCCCCAAAAATCCCTTTCCAATGCCGAGTGGGGGATGAAAAGGGGGAGGGAAGAAGTTAAACCCTCTCCTGCCTCAGTTTCCCCACAAAGCATGCTCAGAGAGACCCTTTAAGGGAAGCAGTAAATCATGAAGGGATTCCTATATTAGTTAAAATCCCCTTTTCTATTATAGATCTAGAAGCCTGGGAAAAAGTGGCCAGAAATTACCAGAGTGACCCAATATTGGGGTTGCTAAGAAATTTAAATTTATGGTGAACCAATGTTGGGGTCCCTCCCCCGCCGTGTAGCCCTGGGAGAGGGGCCCTGAGGGCACAGACACGGGGTTTCCCTGCCCCTGCTCAGCCTCGTTCCCATTGGTTGGTTTGTGTTCCCTGCGCGGGCAGAAGGACCCTTGGTCCCGTGACTGGAACAGTTCCTGGGCACAGCCCCGGCCATGCGGCTGGAGAAATAAACATCTCTGAAACAGCTATCAAGAATCTGTCTGTCCATATATATTTCCTTTCCACGGGACTCCTGGTTTGATATATGCGTGTTGCAGGATCCCCACTGCAACATGCTATAATGTTTTTTTTCATTTTTCCCCCGCTCCCTTTTTGTGGGGACTCCTCTTTACTGTTCATTTAATCTTTCTCAACAGATGGTTAAGGAATGTTTATCTCCTGGTTTGCATTGGGTGGTATGACTGCTAGTTGTCAGAAACCGGGACCTGCTTTTGCTTGTAGTGTGTGCTGCAAAAAAGGTATAGGAATTTGTTGGAAAATAAACCCCCTTTCATTCCAGTTGGAGCTAACAGAACTGTTTTCCTGCTCCAGACATTTCTGCCCTGAGGCCCGCCTTCCATACTAGAAATTTTAGCCATGTGGGACAGTCACATGGTATAGTTGGGTTTGATGACTTTGGCGACACATGAATTTCAGGGCAGGTTTTCCTTCATTTGCATCTCAAGGACTCTGTAAGTTAACATGGTAATGGGGCTTAATGAGTGTCTCAGTTACTTCTGGTCAGAATTTATAGTTGTCAAAAGAGGAAGAATCAACACTTTGATCCTCCTACAGGGTACTGGGGCAGCAGTCAAAGCTCTCTGATCTTTGTCAGAGGGTCTTTGCAGGCATCCTTATCTCCTTAACCACCCAGACTTATAACAAGGGTTGTTTTTCACAGTAAGGGGAGTGTGGCTGTTGGCTGCTACAGAGGCACGGGTGCTTTGTGTGCTTCACTGAAGAAACATCAGTGCATGAGGCCTCTGCTTCACTCCAGGCATTTAGGCACTCAGATATTAGGCCTTGCTTGAGGCTAGTGAAGACAAGAAAAAGGACCTGCTCATGTTTTTCTCAGTCTCATCAGTTCTTCACTGTGTTGAAGCCGCACTGTAGGGTTCTGATCATTTACAACCACTGTACAGCAAGAGGAGACAGTTATTCCTGTACTTTTGCATCTCACTAATGTTTTGTTTTATTAGAAAGCAGTTATAATTGCAACTTGGATGTGTCCTTCCCACCATTTTCCTGTCTACTGGGAAACCATCTGCATCTCATTTTACTACCATTGACAATGCCTGATTCATTTTTGTGTTCTTGCTGGGGGGAAGGAAGACCACCAGTTTCCAGTAGTATGTATGCACAACACTCTGTGTCCTGGATGCTCCCCCTATGACATCAGAGATAGCTTAAACTAGCTGTTTAAGTTGTTATCATCAGATGTAAACCAAGCTGCACTTGGAACTGTTTTTTGCAGAGGATTATTCCTTTAATTTTTCTTATGGCTTTTGATGTACTGACATATAGCTGGTCTTGCAAAGGACTGTTGATTTGAGAAATTATCCATCTTGTTTTTTCTGTATTCTTTTTGTCCTCCCACAAATGGGCCTGGCCCCTGACTGATGTATGTTTAGATATATCTAATCTTTTCAGCAAAGCAAGATTACTTGACAACAGCTGAGAATTGCGCTTGCCTTCCCTCTCTTCTTTTAGCAAAATGGTACAATCTGACACTAGATTACATTCCTTGAAAGACTGGAAAAGGGTGGGAATTTTCAGGGAGCAGAGACAAATGATTAGTAGCTGAAAAGGAATACTGAATAGTACTGTTATCTCTTTGTCCAAGATGAAACTTTATTATGTCAGTCACACAAAATCACCGGTGTATAAAAGTCTCTTTTCCTCTCTCATTCCTTAAAGACAGAAGAAATTTAGAAGGTTTTCTATTATTAGTTCTGCTGCACAAAGAAAGAACAAAAGTCAACAGGACTCAAAAAAAAATACTTTATTGAATAATAAAAGGGTGAAATCAATATATTTTTATCTGTTCAAAAAATTTCTCCTTAATGGCTTTTTGGGGCTCAGTGCTCTAATACTCTATATGGCCACTAATGGCTTTCTAATTTCATAATCTGCAATGCTAGAGTTTTAAATCTATTTGCTTTAATTTCATGACGTATCGGGGCAAAAGGATGTATTTAGTGGATTCACGTTACATGTTTCTATTAGATTAGAGGGTGCTCAAATATCTTCATCAGGAACCCACATTGCAAGTTCTCAGGGAGAGAAGGAAAAGAAAGGAAAGGTTGCTTTATTAATCATTTCACTTCTCAAATAAAAAAAAACCCAGATCCTTCCTGTACTTTTGAATTGCAACATATCTGGCATTGTTTTCAGTCTGAATTCTTCTTTCAGGAGGTTACATCTTGCCTGTGTGGTGCTGAAATTTGCCACTTAATTCCCTTCCCTTCCCTTCCCTTCCCTTCCCTT
>NW_008236932.1:6393490-6394051 GCF_000691975.1 Corvus brachyrhynchos | reverse complement strand
GTGCTTTGCCGTGCCGTTCCCTGCCCTTCCCTTCCCTTCCCTTCCCTTCCCTTCCCTTCCCTTCCCTTCCCACCCCTTCCCACACCTTCCCACACCTTCCCACACCTTCCCACACCTTCCCACACCTTCCCACACCTTCCCACACCTTCCCACACCTTCCCACACCTTCCCACACCTTCCCACACCTTCCCACACCTTCCCACACCTTCCCACACCTTCCCACACCTTCCCACACCTTCCCACACCTTCCCACACCTTCCCACACCTTCCCACACCTTCCCACACCTTCCCACACCTTCCCACACCTTCCCACACCTTCCCACACCTTCCCACACCTTCCCACACCTTCCCACACCTTCCCACACCTTCCCACACCTTCCCACACCTTCCCACACCTTCCCACACCTTCCCACACCTTCCCACACCTTCCCACACCTTCCCACACCTTCCCACACCTTCCCACACCTTCCCACACCTTCCCACACCTTCCCACACCTTCCCACACCTTCCCACACCTTCCCACACCTTCCCACACCTTCCCACACCTTCCCACACCTTCCC
>NW_008236932.1:6376248-6392344 GCF_000691975.1 Corvus brachyrhynchos | reverse complement strand
CCTTCCCTTCCCTTCCCTTCCCACACCTTCCCACACCTTCCCACACCTTCCCACACCTTCCCACACCTTCCCACACCTTCCCCTTCCCCTTCCCTCTCCTCCCCTTCCCTTCCCTATAGAGACTTGCAGATTTGACAATGACCCTTGCTTACTCTTCATTGAAGAAATGCAACAGAACATTTTACCCTGTGGAGAAACTGGAATAGGAGGGACCATAGCATGATATTTCCTTCTAAGAGAACAATCTTGATCTTTCCCATCAAGATATGACTCTGCAATCCCTGCTGACTCTCTCTGTCTCACTTGCTTATCCTGAATGCTCTACCTGAATGCAAAAAAGATGCCTTCCTCCAATGTTTCTGACATAGGAAGATCAGAACTGAATCTCTCTTCCTCCCACTTTGGACCTACTAGTTCAGTAAAAGTATTTGATAGGCATCATAATGAGAATGTAAAATATGTCATTTTTGCTGATGAAAAGTAAAAATTGTACAAAAGGCCCTCCTCTGAATTTAGCAAACATATGAAATGAACCTTGAAACGTATTGATGCCAAGTCTTCAGGTATCTGATCTGCTGCCATGAGGGAGCAGGTGTTCACAGTAAATTTAGATTATATTCAGAAAATTTTCAACTAATCTGGGTGCCCTAGCAGGGGATTCAAAGCTGTTATTGCACTCTCCAGGAGAAAGCAAGTTGAAATAACACATTTTCTTGTGGTTGCAAGAGCCAGTTCAGGTTCTAGCATTCTACTAAATCAATTTCTCTCAGAGCAAGAGGACACAAATCTATCAGATCCAGACCTTGGCTGGGACTTTGCATTTTTTTGACCTTTGCTGGAATTAGATTGATGCTATTCTGATACACACCCTGAACCTTCAGAAGTTAAGAAGTTCAAAGGCTTCTTTGAACCTATTTGTGTTTCAGTTTAATGATTTGTATGTCATTTCTTTTTTCTAACTTCTATATCCTGATGCCAAGCATCATGTTATACATCATGCTTGTGCAATGTAGTAGTATTTCACATAGTGCTTAAAACCATTAAAATACCTGATAGATATCTCCTGTACTAAAGTCATTCAGGAGAATGAATCACAGATGCAAACTATAAAGTATGGGGTGAGTCCTTGTGAGTTCAGAAAAAAATATACTCTTGCATCCCAAGCACTTTATGACATAGCAGTAGTGTCCATAAACATCTCTAGTTTTACAGGATTACATGTACATCTTAAATTGTTGTCTTTTCAGAAATAAGATTTAATGAAATGTTGTCCATGAGTGCATACTATAACTGCAGTAAAGAAAAATAGAGATTAACATAAAAATAGCATCAATTTATTCATACTTTCAATATACTGAACAATTGCTGCTGAAAGCTAAAGGAAATGTTGCAGTAAATTTTGATAGTAATCTTTGCTGTACCTTCATTAAAATTGCATCAAACATTCTTAATTTTATTATTTCCTGTTCTATGATGCTGACTCAATGACTTTAGTTCATTTATTTATTTGTGGTGAGAAAAAATTCCATGTTTAATTAAAGTATAAAAGGGAAAATAATGCCCTCAGGTAGCCTAAGTGGCATTTATCACTGCTTGTCCTCTAATTTGAGGTTTTTTGTATTTATGTAACATCAGTTTTTAAACAGCACAAATTGGTACAGCTGTATTGAAATTAATGGGCCTACACTGGGTAAAAGGGCTTTTAGCATAGCCTATTTGGTTTGTTTGGTCTGGTTTTATTTTCCAGAATGGAAAATAAATGGAGTGTAGCACAGGACAATGGTTTCTGGACCCCCCGATCTCTTTCAGAGGAGGATTTTCTTTGTAAGGACTTTCTATCTACTCACTTTTCTTGGATTGCTCAGTTGAATTTGTCAGTGAGGCATCTAAAGGCTCTCTCAGAGGTCTGTTGGGAATATCTATTGCACGACCCCTTCTTTTAGGAATTAGGAAAGTGTGTTTGTCTTCTCTTTTTTGTACTTTCTAATAATACTCCTTTTTTTCCCCCTCTATTGTGTTTTGTTGATAATTTTAGAGCTAACTTGTAGGTTACTTGTACTTTCAGATCTCTTTTCTAATTGTAAATGGAAAATATGGCCCATGGAAAGGAATAGGCTTGAGATGAAGTCTGCTCTCTCTATTTGTCTGCCATGGCTTACATGTGTGAACATGGCCTGTATGATATGTGATGAAAACCCTTCATGGGGAGCATAAATAAAATAAAATAAAGCACTGCTTCTCCCATGCTGTTGCACAAATCAGGACTAATCTGCTGGGGTAAATGAAAGCTGGTAGATCACAGGTACTGACACTAACAAGGTGTTTTTTTCCTTTAATGTCAGGGTGACTGTAACACTGTTCTTATTTAAAGACATTGCAGCAGAAGACAGAATTTTATGGACTGTTACTTTAAAAAGCCCCTCACAATACAGATGTTTACCTAGTTACATTGAATTTATCTCTAACATCTGATCCTGCTTTCTTTCCAGCTTAACATTTTCTTGGAAAGAAAACACTCAATATCCATTTCTAGTGGATATTTTATGGTTTATACAGATAAGACCTGAAATTAAAAGCTGATCTGTGGCATTTAGTTCTTCCTCTGTCATTAAAACTTTTGCCAACCAGTCACTAAAGTGTCAAAAACTTTCTGGTACCATTCCAAATTAATATCTGAGACGCAGCAAGGATAAACAGGTAAGGAAAGTATCCACACATTGTTTTAACTCTTGCTCTGAAGGTCATGAAGGTTGCAATGACCAACTTTTTTTTTTTGTTTTGTTTCACATTGACGAGTAAAGAGAACATTTAAATAAGTGTGACAAATAATACTTGTACATGGATTATGTTTAATTCTTTCCTCCTCTTCTGCATCCTTTAAACTCAGACGTTCAAAACCTTCAAGCTTATATTGGGAGACCTCTTCCTGAAGGCAGGGTAAATGGTTCTTGAAAAAGGTAAAGCACCATTTATTTTCTCACCTTTTACCTTGCTTTACAAGAACAGATGTGTGCCACTTGCCACTTGTGTGCTCTCTACTAGAGAGAATTACTGCACAAGATAGTTAAAAGGAGAGTGCTAGAGAGAATTTGATGTTTTCTTTTCACAGTTGTCTTTTTCTGCCTCCCTCTCACTAGTGTAAGAAGTGTTACATTTTTAATTATATATGTGATTATCAGGTATCTCCACAAAGAATATTTTGACTGAAGAGTCTGATAAATTTTAAATAATCTAGATCTCTTTTCTCTCTCCTTTTTTTAAGGTATCTTGGGTTTAGATCCATTTGGCATATCTCTACATAAAAGCACTGCTGCTACTGATCATCCATTGTTACTTTACAGATTCCTAGCTCAATTACAAAGTAATTAGATACTCTTGTGAGTTTTTCAATAAATTCTCCATTGAAAACTAAGGACAACTGTGTTAAATCGCTCTTGAAATGATTTACCATTCCTCAATGCCCTTTCCCATATATTGAAGAATATGGATTAAATATGTTTGCTGCCTCCAGTGATTAATACATGAAGGCAAATAGTCAAGAGAGACTGATGCAGGTTTAGCAACAGTGCAGACAAACCCAGTAACTTATGAGTGATGATGATTCCACCTTTTTCCCCAAGGAAATAAATATAGTTTTAAATGGTTCAACAGGCTGCATTTGGAGTAACACATTAAAGCTGTAAACAGCTTGGCCATCTAATCATGAATATTGCATTTCCTTGCATTACCAGTGTGATTGACTGTCTCCCTAAAAGGGGCCAAAGCGTGAGTGCAAGAGTGGCTTATTGTAGCAATAATTGAAGAGCAAACAAGCTATGGCGAGATGAATTCAAAGACTTTGTTTTGGATGTTAAACTCACCTGCCATAGCTGAGAAACTGCCTCTTGATTACACCCCAGTGAATGAATGAGTATCTCTTCCCTAAAAATTCCTTTCATTTGTTCATTCCAAGATTCTCTGAACATTTTATTCCATTTTTACTAGCAAACACTAAAAGTTGAAAAAATAATGTTATTAATTAACCACTTCTTTTCAAATACTGTTCTAAAGAAAATTCCTTTTTGATCTTCTTTTAAAATTATTTCATTTACTGAACTTTTTTTTTAGATCTTCCTATTTCCTTATTCAAAATTTGTGTACCACCACTATAAAACTAATGTTCTTTTTAACTGAGGCACTGCTAAAATATTTAAATTCAAATACAGTTTTCCTTCAAACTCATATGAAAATCTGTATTACTGTTTTCATGCTGTTAAGCCTTTGTGTTGCTGATGATAAATATAACTGGTCAAAAGTGTTATACTGCTATTACTTTCCAAAAATACACTGTGAATTTCTTCAGTGAGTTCACATGTAATGAGTGGGATTTTTCACGAAATATTTTTTATTCTGCAAGATAGAGACTTCAATGAAAATAGAATTCACCGTCCATGACACAATTCCATTGCAGCAATCTAAGAGAGCTAACTGGAGACATCCAGGGATTGGAGACAACCTGGGATGCAGTCATCATGATTGTAGAGTTTGCAGTCCTGAGGGATACGGATCAGGTAAGGAGTAAGGCTAGGCCCCTGAACTTCCACACTTCCCGTTCTTTGGGGAGAGAGTCTGCAGAGTTTGCTGGAAGACTGCCCTCAGGGACAAGGGAATAGAACAGAGCTGGCAGACCTTTAAGGAAGTCTGCCATAGAATGCAAGAGGTAGCAATCCCCAAGAGTGAGAAATCAGTCAAGCAATGCAAGATTCTAATGCATATTTCAATTTTAGTAAATTTCGCTTAATTATTTTGTTATAGTCATCTCATAAAAGAAGAAAAATACCAAGACGTAATATTGCTACCACACTTAGAATATAAGTACAAATTCTAAACTGAAAAAATTGATTCAATACAAAAATTGATTCAATACAAAAAATTGATTCAATTTCTTTAAGAATATTTTCACTAAGCAAGTTTAAGTATGCTTTGAAAAGCTGTTTTCCCTCTTCTGTATTTTAAAATGAGTTATTTCAAAACAATAAGTTTTTAAAAACCAAGAAGAAACCATTGCTATAGCAATGATATATCTATGTGCTTGACATTACATGACCATTTGCACATTATTTTTAACCTTTTTTCATTATATTCTACATTTTCCATCTAATTAATTTTGAGAAATTTTTGTACAATATTTTATGACCAGCTGAGAGTGACCCATGATACATTTTGAGTGGGATGAGGGGAGAAAAAATATGGCTGAAATAACTTTAATCAGGTTAAACATGAATCACTGACCAGTTCAAATCTGATGTGCCCTATCGATAACCAGGGCCAGTTTTATCTGTATCAATTTTCCAGTTCAGTAAACTATTTAACCAGTGCAGGGCAGGGGAACCAGAAAGTATTTTCATACATTGCTTCACCCAGAAGGTTCTGTTGTCAAGCACTGTTGAAAATTACAAGGATTGTCATAAAATATAAAGAAATCTGAGGCACAGTGGATCCTTACTTGCCTTTTACTTGGAGGTTCATCTGATGCTCAGTATCATTGCAGAAAGACCAAATGCTTCAAAGCAGACAAAATCTATTCCAGATTATATTGTGCCATATCGTGAGGCGTTGGAAATGTTCCTTTATGTAGTGTCATATGAGAAACAGCAAAAGAAGGATTCCATCCATTTTGAAAGAGTAAAGTGTCCTTGTGAAAAACTACTTTTAACAAAAAAATTCAACTCACTTCATGTTCTCTGTCTCTTATCATGGCTGGAACTTCTACCAGTTGCAACAATTCACTGGTCTTCAGTAGCTGCTGCTATTCAAGGCTTAAAAGTCCTAGGTGATAACTACTCACACTTTAGCCTATTAAATGCACACATGCCCCCTCTTGAAAGTAGTGTTAACATCCCTGAAATGCAGCTATGAGCACGGGGAAGGGGGGCTGTGATAAAGGGTTTATAACAGTGTTCTCCCTTGAAGCTTGGCCATTCCAGACCAGTGTTGTGAAAGCTTATAGCACTCAAAAAAAAAGGCAGTAACTGTGCTCCAGGTTAATATTCTGTTTCAGCAACAGCAGGGCCCTTTAGGGCTTTATTTTTCCTCTGCAAGACTAATACAATGCCACTCAAAGATACTGTTTCAGTTTCTAGACTGAAATGGAACTACAATGTGATTAAAACTCTGCCTGAATAAAAGTGGAAGTTTAAATAAACAAGTTTTTCAAAATTCTGGAGTGATTTTGGATTCCTAAAGGCACATCAATTCCAAAAAAATGAATAACGACTGGAGGTAAAAGAGTACTATCTAGTGTTATTTAAAAAGAAGTAGTAATGAGCTGGGTCTTGGTTTTAGTTTTTGTTTGCTTTTAAAAATGCCATTGGCCATAAAAAAATGAATGTTAATAGGAGAAAGAACCTTCAGTCAGCTCAGCCAGATATATGCATGAGTTTGATGCTTAGTGGCAGGTATTTGGGGCAATCCAATTTAACCTGGGAAGAAGAACAGAACAGCATAGCAGTTTTTATATAGTAGTAGTATTTGTTGTTAGGCTTATGTCCAATATTTTGACCTAGGAAATAGTCAGTGACATTTCTGTGTATTATCTAGAGGTAGTACAGCATTATTTGATAAAGTCTGAATATTGTAGCCTTATTAACATGCAGGCAGATAAACTGCACAAGCACAAGGACTGCCTCCGAATAAGAAGCACTTGTTTTGCTGCGCATGATTTGTAAATCCACCAAAACAAAATTATATGAACAGGTAACACCAAAGTAAGCCAATAAAGTAACGTGTGGAAATGTAAAATTTTAGCTCTTCTTGTAAAGCAGCTCAAACCTCAATCAAGGAATAAGAAAAGAAGATCACTTCAGCTGTAATATGGGCTATTAAGATTCTCTGCCATGTAGTGCTTTGATGTAGTCATGTTAGATGCAGAATAAACTCTGTTAATATTCTGTTCAGTTATTTTTTATCATAGTTTTGAATTTAATGTCTGACTAGATCTGAAAACCTTTCCTCATTTACATCCAATCTACAACAGTTTTGTACAGAAGGAAAAAAAAACCGAACCAAAACAAACCCCTAATCAAACAAAACAAAAACCAAACAAAAACCAACCAACCAAAAAAAAACCCCAAAACAGCCACGCAGCCCTAATTGTACTGTACACTGGTCTCAGAGGCATCATCCAGATCCTCCCCAAAGTCTGAGCCTCAGTGGGAAGATGGCAGAGAGAGCCTGGGGCACACAGTATCATGGCTCTGCAACACATACTTTCAGCACTATAAGCCTTTGGGCACCTCTGGGTCAGCCAAGGTGGCAGTGATCACAGTACCTTCCAAGTCTTTCCTACAGTCCATTCCCTGCTGGCAGCCCTGCACTAGTCTCATGGTAGGTTTCTGTGATACTCTGGTAGAGCAAAGCCCAAGCATACTGAATTATTAGAATGTCCTCCACCTCTCTCTTTCCAAATTTCCAAGGAAATCAGTATAGCGGAAGTAAAATCGCATGCTGTGACAATTTATAAAAGTAATTTTGTCACAGGTTGATTATTTTATTTTAAAAAACAAAGTATCATTGAAACCAATTCATTTTACTCTGTGTCCATCCATCCTATTTGCCTAATGTTACTGTGGTGTCTTTTTCATTACACAGCTCTTGTTCTTGCCTGCCAGCAAATGTATCAGAGTTTGAAACCTCAGGAGGTAAAACTGCATGCAGTAGAACTATTACGTATAGTTGCTAATCATAAATGTAAAACCAGACATATAGAAACACTTCTGTCCCAGTCAGAAACACTTCAGTCCCTCTTATAGATGCTGGTGTATATAACTGTGTGACCTGGTGGATGACAATCATATTGTAGCTCTGGCCCAAAAGCCCTACAGACAGAGCAGTGTCATTCTGTAGCTGCTGCTTGACCTAAAATTGCACACTGCTATCACACACTGCAAGGTCAGGACAGAGTCAGAGAAGACACACTAAACAGTGATCTGACTTTGTAACTGTACCTGCAGGGTATAAAATACATGAATATTATATATATGAATATGTGAATGGCTGTTTAAGTACTGTCTTCCTCCCTGTTCTGTCTCCATGACAGTGTTGCTAAATTACTATGGTGTTTCTAGGTTTAGCAGAATGAAAAAAGTCACTCAAAATTTGACACATTACTGGAATTTGAGGGTGTCCTAATGCTCATGAGGGTCTAACTGAGACAGACTTAATTCCTTCATAGTAGTTCATATGGTGCAGTGCTTTGAATTTCCGATCAAAACAACTTTGGTAACAGCATAGTAATCTACTATTGCTGAGCAGCCTTTGCACAGCATCAAGGCATTTGTGCTGACCCTCCAGCAAGGTGCTGGGGAGGGGCTCATCCAGGACAGCTGACCCAAACTATTCAAAGGGATATTCCATACTTCATGGCATCATGCTCATCAAGGAGGGGAGGGTGCTTTTAGGTTGGGTAGGTATTGCTTGGAGACTGGCCATGCATCAGCTTGGTTGTGGAATGTGGTGAGTAATCGCCTTGTTACTTGTTTGTTTGGGGTTGGAGTTTTTGTCTTCTTCTTCTCTTTCCTTTGCATGTTAAAATTTCTTTATCTTGACCACTGAGCTTTCTCTCTTCTGTTCTAGTACCTCCCTTGTCTTGCTAAGTGTGGGGTGGGAAGGATCAGCTCTGTGGTGCTTAGGTGCTGGCTGGTATCCAGTCACCACAGATGATGAGTACAAATTGTTTGCTCTGGAATTAAGAAAGTTAAAACAAATTTTTGCACAACATTTTAAAACGTTTTTTTCAGCCTTAGAGGAGAACATGAGAGGGAAAATGAACACTGTAATCTCCCCAAACACAAGACTTAACAATAGGAATTTGCAAATGATAGAGAATTTCTCTTGAAAAGGGACTCTTTTCTCCCTCTTTGATCACTAGCCATAGGCAGTAGTAGTTATAAGCAAAACTGTATTAAACTTCAAGATTTTTACTAATGCATTATTTCTGAGAGAAGTTGCTGCTTTTATGTTATATCAGGCTCCCTAAAATGTTTTAAAAAATCTTTAACACTCTCTATAAACTGAGCAGCTCATTCAGACCTTCATTTTCTACGGTGTCCATAAATATTGTAATTTTAGCATTTCCCACTTCTTTCTCTCCCAGATATGATCCTCTCAGTGGGCCTGCCACTTCTGACATTTTCCTTCATTTTGTAGAGATAAGTAGCAACTTGGAAGTGCTTTCCCCAGGTCCCTTGTGACCAGAATTCATAATATTAATTGCCAAAAATTACCAGCTGCAAGTAATTTTATCTAACAAAGCTGCTCTGTGGCTTCCTCAAGACAATATAGTACTCTTTATGTTCCAACCAAGCACTTTAGCATGTAAATAGGAAGAAGCCCAAAGTATAATAATATTTAAAAAGCAAAATGTCAGGCTCAGCTAAAGAGTTTTTAAGCATCCATATATTTTTTTCTTAAATCACATTTTGCTCAGAAGAATGTATTTTGGGACCTAACTGAGCAACTTTCAATTGATCAGGGCTTAGTGTTTTACTGCAAAGTGCTGAGAATGACAGAGCTATGTAAGCCTTGGGTCTAAAATGGGGAAAAATGCCATTAACTCTTCAATATCTGATTGCATAGAATCGTGTGTTTTCTGCTTTTTTAAAGAATGCAGAAGCAGGGGAAAAAAAACCAAAAAACAAACCCTAAACAAATAAAGAAAAAAACATAATTGGAGGAAATTCTGTTACTAGATACATAAAGAGAACTGCCTAATAAGCATATGTAAAGGAAAATCTATATTTTATAATCTCCTGAAGTCTGTGGTAAAATTAAAAGATCTTTTTGCAGATATATGTCAACAATGACAACTTTTGTACTGCCAAGCTACCGAAATTTAACTTTGTGTTATAGAGCAGGAAATCGTAGAGCAGAGATCTTGAATGCGGTATCCAACTTTCTGTACGAGGTCAAATGTTCTGTAATAGAGTTTGAAGATAAAGCAAAGCTGGTGTGCAGTTCTAGCCTTCAGATACAAACTTAACTCCTCTACTAAAGAATGTGAGGAAAAAAGTATATATTTCTTAGAAAGAATTCAGCCCCTCCACTACCCCTTGTGAGGATGTTGAAGACCACGATGAGGTCTAATCTCTCCGCATCAAGTCTTCCTGGACTCCACTGCCCTTCAGGACTGCCTCCCAAGGGACTCTTTCAATCAGACTCCTAAACAGGTGGTCAAAGGTAGCCATTCTGCTGCCATCCCTCTTTACAAGAATCTAAAAGTTATTTCATAACCACCTATGTCCAAGACAGTTTCTGTCAGCCACATTGCCCACGAGCCCTTCTCTATTCACAAACAGCAGCTCCAGCAGGTGCTTTCCCTAGCTGGGTCTCTCATCAGTTGTGGCAGGAAGTCATCTTCCTCACACTCCAGGAACCTCACTCTCTGTGTTCGATTTCCAGCAGACATCAGGTAAGTTGACATCTGCCCTGAGAACAAGCCTAACAGTCATGAGACTTCTCCCAGCTGTTTATAAAATGGTTCATGTGCTCTTTCACCTTGACTGGGTCATCTATAACAGGCTCCTCCCTTGATATGTTAATGATCTTTTGTCTGATTCCTGTCCATAAATGCTCAACCTTTTCTTTACCATCATCAAGCTCTGGATAATCAAAGCACTCCCTAACAAGTAGGACCACCTCACTCTTTCTTCAGTGATCCCTTCCGAAGGGTTCATAGCCACTCATTCACTCATAGCAGCACTCCAGTCATGTGAGTTATCCTACCATATTTCTATAATTGTGACAATATCATAATTTTCCATCTTCACAATGATTTCCAGCATCTGTTCCTGTTGGTGTAGTGACACTTCCAGTGAGCTATTGATCCTGACACCTTTTTTGGGGATGAGACCCTAGTTTCTGAGTGAATGTTCTCAGGTACTTCTGTGGTTTCCAACACATCAACAACCCTTGTGTTGTTGTTGCCACATGGATCTCCGTCCCCTACCCCCACTGAGATGACTAGGGTGTTGCATGCATTAGTACAGAGACATTCCAGATGTGCTCCAGTGTGCTCAGGACTTTGTGGAGCGTGCTGAAGGACCTTACTAGAACACCCTTTCTAAAACACTGGCATGCCATCCCCAGGCTCATCTCTAGCAAGCCTGGTTTTACCCCTTTACCTCTTCAGACTTAGTTTAAAGGTCTTTCAAGGAGTCCTGCTAATGCTTGTGCAAAGATCCCTTCCCCTTTAGGAAATGTGAGCACCCCATTTCTTGTCAGCTGCTTTGATGTCTTGTAGACTAACCCATGATCAAAAACCCAAAAATTCTTCTATTAACACAGGTCTCAGAGCTAGGTGTTGGTCAGCTGGGTCTTCCTGTGTCTCCCAATATTCCCTGCAATTGGAAGCATAGAGGAAAACAACCTTGGAGCTCCTGATCCCTCAACCAATCAACGTTCATCCAACACCTTTGCAAAGCTGATGAACAAGTTTGAAATGAACATGCACAGTCCTTCTCTGTTTTAAAAACTAGCATTATTATGAATACTAAATGATTATTATGATTAGTAATGAAGTTCTCCCAGATAAAATTGCATTAATTTATTAATTTTTATTTTTGAAATCATACAACTACTCGGGTTTTGATATTCTTGAAAAGCAGCCTTGAAAATCCTGGCCAAAGTTACACACTGGTCGGCTCCCCCGCTGCTTAGAGGCTGTCTTGTGGGAATAGGGCGTGAATCTTTGCAAAGTAGATATAAGTTAGTGAAAGTAAACAATAAAGCGGAGAACGATGCTCAAATAGTATCGGTGTTCACATCGTTACTCTGGCTGGCTCCCCTGCACTCGGAACCCGCCCCGCAAAAAAATGTGAATATTTTGAGTGACTTGGAAATAACAATTAACAATGGAAGCTATTGTGCATAGCAGCCACTCTCTGTGGCAGTTTGAACCTTAAAAATATTTCCTTGATTTAAAAGTAAAAAGACTGAAAGTGAGTTGAGACTTTGAAACTGTGCATATCTGAGATAAGAGATACACCATACAGTATGTATCACAAGTTTTAATATCACACGCACAGAAAAGGTCATTCTATTAAGAGACACTTATTGCATTTGCAAAATATGATTGATAGCATTAAAAACACAATAGAATTACAAAATGTCATGACAGAAATGTCAGTGATTTATTGCTACAGAGTTGTTGTTACTGTCCATTTGAAGCACTTTGCTAAGTGGTACAGAGCATTTGTGGTTAAGCACTAGACTAGAAAAGGAGAAACGTGGTGAGTCATGTATGATCTTGGACAAGGCCTAGCCACTTGTCACTGATTGCTCTTCCCTAGATTACATAAATTGATTATGTGCATAATCTCCACAGATGTTGCAACCAGATGCTATAATGGTAGACTTGGTTAATACAGTTACTATATCCACTACAAGATGAGACTGTTGGGAAAAGGAAATTAGGCAGACTTTCTGGTCAATTCCTAGCAGAAATCCCCCAAAAGTCGCAGTAGGTATTTTTCCTCGTAGTGTACATGCCATTATAGTGACACAGCTGCTATAATAGATGTCTCAGTATTGAGGATGTGCAGTATTCTCCTAAGGTAACAAAATAATATTAAATAAAATAGTTTTTCTTCTCTTTGTCATACTCTGAGTAACTGTTGGGTAACTTGGGAACATTTCTGTAATGTGATGGAGGCAGTTAGTGCTGATAAATGTTTTTTTTTAAGAAGGTTTTACTTTCCTCTTGTATTAGATAAAGCTACTTTTCCCCTGGATATTTACAAACAGTAGATCATTAGCAGAATAGAAGACTCATCATCCATGTGATTACCTATGAATCAAGCCCTTAGCTCATGTTAATGGGCTGATTTTTCCTTCTGATGGGTCTGGCACTACCTCTTAAGTGATAAAGTTATTTCCTTCTAGCTTGCAGTAAATGTGCTCAGTAGATCTTTTATACCAATCACTGTTGCAGAATAGGAGCTATGGCTGGTTACATACATGATGATATGCAGAGCTCCATCAGAAATATTTAGACTTTTCTTGTAACCTAACAAGGTACTACATGAAATCCTTGCAATAAAGAAATATTTAAACCACAATACCAAACAATCTTCTTGGAATCTGGCTATGACAGTTTAATATGCACAAAATTAGCAAAGTTTGAAAGAAGATGGCAAATTATTAGGAAACAATCATAAGCAGTCTGACCACATTTTAGCTGGTTGCCAATGGCTGTGCTTATTCCTTCCTAAAGTTCAGTTCTAGTCATACATATGCTGAGGTGTACATGCATATATATCCTGGTGCAAGTCCCTGTATTCTGATTTTGAAAAAAATGTTTATGCCATCTCCCCTGTTTTTTGAACCAAGCTGATGGATTTAAAGTTGCCATTTAAGCCCAAGCCCAATTTATGCCTCTGTCATCAGCAATATTAGTCAAGCCATACTGGAGTGTAGTTTCTGGGCATGACTTTGCTTTGTACAGTGATTCAAACTTGCTGGATCAGACAGAAAAATAATATAGCACAAAGTAATTGCCCTGGAACTGCACAGAAATCCAGGTATGCAACACTATGTTTCCCCTAGCATACCTAGAGAGCAATAATGGACTGGGATGTTCTTCAGAGAGAGTGACTGTATGTGTTTGATCCATGAGTTTTGGGGTAGACCTTGTGCTCTCTGCTGAGAATAATGGAGAGAATGCAAGATAGAGGGACTTGCAACTTGCAACATTGCAAGCATTGGGAGTGGGAGAAGCCTGCAGAATGATCCAGGACTAGTTTGGTTGAGTGACAGTGCTGCCCAGGTGGGAGGACACATCTTTGGGGATGCAGGTAACAGCATAGATGCCTGCTGTGCAGCTATTGCTAGCAAACCCTTCTTAGACATGTCCTTCTGGGCTGCCGTTTTAAAATATGTATTTAATCCCTTAAGGAACCTTTGGGGGGTGACTGCTGGAGGTGTAGCCATGTAGACCTCGGGGCTCTGCTTGAAAGCAGTCCCTGCTTACCACACTGAGGTTGCTCATGGTTTCTGCTTCACCAGGCTCTGGAATATCAGTGAGAAAATGCTGAGGAAACTGGCATTTTCTGACAATGGGGAGGTGACAATAGTCTGCATCTTTTCTTCAATCTAACACAAGTCTTTATCCTGTTCAATATAGAAAAGTATTTTTCCTCCCTGCCTGAACAGCAGAAATCACTGCAAGTGGTTAGTGACAGGTGTTATTCCAAGATCATCCCAGCTTCTGCAATATCATCCTTTGCTTCTGCCACCAGGTCCCATAAAGCAACTCATGTCAGAAACCCCAAAGAGGCAGGGAGGTTTTTGTGTGATGCCATATGCCAGCTGAAACCAGAGGACATTATTTTCTGAATTTATCAGCCTCAAAAGAGATGCAGCTGCACCAGTTATTATCTCTTCTGACTATAAATCAACATTTCCTTTTTCCACTCCAGTGGTTTGATATAATGCTGCAATAATGGCAAAGCCATTAACAAGCTGAAGTAAAGTCACGTTGGTTTCCATTGATGGCCCATATTTACTGTATAATTTAGTTTTGCTGATCCTGTCTCTGACCTGTCTGTTTCGCCTAGTTTGGTTTCTTCCCTCTTTTCAAATAACTTTAAGTTACTACTGTCATCTGGAATGAAATTTACATTGTTTCCTCTTCCCAAAGCCAAGCCTAGGTATAAAGTTTTGCTCGGTCTTAATAAGATACCGATGGTATTAAAAGCCCGTTTTCTGTCTTGATACTTGCTCTTGTTACTTTACCAGACCAAGGAACCTTAATATTCCTTTTTCTGAATACATATAAGAAATTAAGTAGCTGCATTTGGTGCTTCATAAGCAAAGAGGAGGATAAAATATTTGTTTGTTTAGTTGGTGATCTTGCTATGCAGACTGATGTGAGAAACTTGAAATAATATATACAACATATCTTCTAAAAGAAAAGGAAAAGACACAGAAATGCTGAATAATTAATGTGTCTTTCAGTTATTTATTTGTAGAATATTGCATCAGGTAAGCCTGTTGCACTGTTGTCCCTAGAATTTTTTAAAATTGCGTAATTAATTCCCAGTAAAATAAGTTGCATATTACTTCTATAGCTGATCTGTCTAATTAGTAGATTTTTTGTTTGCAGCTGTAAGATTAAACCTTATTAGTATCCTTGTGCTTATTCAAATAGTTTTATAATCTACTTTATGAAATTCAAGCCATGAAAGCTTAGCTAAGTCTTCTAACACCTATCACCTAATTTTGAAACAATGTATACAGCACAACAACCATGGTTATCCCAAAAATATATACTTTTCTAATTCACCTAGGAGGCTATATTTCTAATTGTTACACTGTAAACCATGTTCTTAAAGGTTTCAAAATATTGTTATGATCAGGAGGGGACTGAGATACTGTAGCACAAGACTGATGTCTGAGGCAATATCAAAGCAAGCAAACACATTTTCTAGAGTGATTCATTTGTATTCCTTCATTTTAGTAATTTCTCTAATTTTTTTTAAGAATACTATGGTTTTGAAAGAAAGAACCATCTCCATACTAGAAAATGGAAGTAGGAAAAATTATTTGAGAAGCAGTCCACAGAGCCCAGTATCTAAGCATTTTTTTTAAAAAAATGAATTATTCAAGGAAGAGGTTCAGAAAAGGAACTGGCTCTGAGGACCAGAGTTTTTTGCTTTCTAATGTTTTTTCTCTGGAAATTTTGTCTAAGTAATCACATTTCTAGCATCAACTGACTTCAGGATGTTTTATTTGTCAAAATACAAAGCAGAATTACATTATCACTAGCATTTTTCCTTTGCACTCTTGTCTCGGTTTTGAAAGACAGGTGTCTGCTAAGGAAGGCAGAGGCCCCCCTTGAAGTGGCAGATATAACCCCTTTTCCCTCCAAGTTATTATATTTTGAAATCAAGGGCCTTTAGGCAAAGATGTGGGAAATAGGAATAACAGTTCTTTACTCTATATATATATGTATATAACCAGTCAAACAAAACAACAACAACTATGGCAGTAACAGCAATCACAAACCCAGTCCCAGCCTTCTCGGCTGTCAGGCTATTTCCCCTCGGGTGCAGTTCCGCTC
>NW_008236932.1:6373140-6375971 GCF_000691975.1 Corvus brachyrhynchos | reverse complement strand
AAAGAAGCAGCAGCTCCTTTCTCTGCAGCTTCTCTCTCCGGACGCTCAGAGCGAACTGACCCCACACCCAGGTGTAGACAAAGGAGTAGCCAGGCCCACCCCACTCCCCTTTTTGTCTTTCTTAAGTACAGCTATTTGTCCCCTAGCAGCATGCATATGGGAGAAAATTCCTTTAACAGGAAAACCTAAGACTAAACTAAAACCCCAACAACTCTACAGTGCTCCTCAGATAAAGTCATGAGACTGTGATTTAGTTATTATTTCTTTCCATCTCATGCTGCAAGTAGATGTGATTGATTGAACTTGCAAAATTTCTCTCTGAATTTTGGTTGTCTCTTTGCTAGAAAATATCTGATCACGAGTTTTGATTCTAATTTTGATTTTGGTCACCATCTTGGAATAGGACTGAAAGAGGTTCTGAGTCTGGACTCTGGCAAATTCTTTCTTGCAGTGTGTCCGGACATTTGGAGGCAGAATTTGCCTTCAGCCAATATCTATTTGTTACATGTCTTCTATTGTACATCATATGTAGTTTTCTGTCAGCTAACTCAAGTTATTTCTTATTGCTATAACAGATTTCTTTGGCACAAAAATAACAAAAAAAGTATTTTCCAGAACCAGCAAATGTCAGGTTTTAATGCCACATAAGGTAGCTGTTTTGTGACTGTGCTGAATACAATAGATTCTACAAGGTATGGGTCTAGATGTTTTGTGTCGGTGCCTATATGTCAGATTCACTTTGTCCAGTCATCATTTTATGGTGAATGCAATTGTTTAAACAAGAGCTGGGAGCTGAACTGCTCTGTCAAATCTGTCTATCAGTACACTCAGTGGTGCAGTTTGTCTCCATCAAATGTGGCAGTTTAACCTCCAGCAGCAGGCAAGCCCCATGCTACAATTCTGTCCTCCCCAGTGAGGTGGGAGAGCGTATGGGAAGCCTAAAAGGGCAAAAAATTGTGAGTTGATGGCAGTTCAAACCAGTCAGCAAGCAGGTGTTTGGCGATTTCCAGGAAAGAAAGACTTCATCACACATATTGGTCATCTGAGAAGACAAATGCTGTGACTTCCAATGTCCCCTTTCCCTCTTCTTTCCCATCCCTTTAGTGCTGAACATTGACATCATATAGCAGGGAATATCCATTTAGTTCTCAGTCAGCTGTGCCAGCTGTGTTGCCTTCCAATCTAGGGCACCCCCAGCACTGGAAGGGTAGCATGAGAAACAGAGTAGACCCTAATGTTGTCCAAACAGTGCTCAGCAACAGCAAGAATGTGGGTCTGTTATCAACAGTGTTTTGGTCTTAAGCCCAGCATCCCATCAGCTGCTATGGGACAATTAACTCTATCCTAATGAGCTCTTGAACAATTGAAGGGTTTTTATTGGCTTGATTTTCTTGTAATAAGTTCGTAAATTGGTAAACCAATATTTAAGTGTTCCCTTGACTTAGATTTTTGAGATATTGAAGCTATTCCAGTATATGTAATACACCTATCATCTAAAGAGGAGTATAAGTTTGTGAATTCAGGACCTCACAGAGTTCCTTGTGCCAATACAGTCCTGTTTAAGTTTCACTCTTGTAAAACCTGAAGAAAATAAGTGAATAAAATCTCTCATAGACAATAAAACATGAAAAAGAAATCAATTAAATCTATGAAAATAGACCTATTCTACTTTTATTACAGCCTTAAAAATATTTACTTCCATTTCTTTGTTTTAGTGAAACATTTAAGTGAATTAAATAGTCCTATCATTAAGGCATAAGGTAAGAAGAAATATTTTCAGGGTGGAATATGGGATAAGCTAGGATAAATTCTTGAAAGCAGCCTTTTGCTTTCTCACTAGAGAGAGTGGCCATGCACATTTCATCCCTTCCTCTATCAGGAAATTTGCAATTGGTCATCTCTGCGCAGGCAGAGTTATATATAATTTATGTTATCAATTACCTAATGTTTAATATACATAAAACAGAGTTAGAGGAAACATTGGTACATTCACTAATGAGTTTCTACTGGAAAGGCAGACATCAGCCTGGACCATGCTGGCATTCATCGGATCAGTTTCTGGAAGTTGTTGGAAAGTCTGATCTTTGAATTTTCTCTGTTGCTTTTTTGACTCTGTTGGTTTTCTTGGAGCTCTATACACAATTTTGTTTCAATATTAAAAAATCTTTCCAGTACTGTTAGTCAGGAGCATCATGGGGTTTTTTGGACTTCTGTGGGAAACATCTCAGCTCTAGCCAACTCACTGCTGAGTAAAGTAGCAAGAGAAGCTGAGCCAAGCCCCCAAGAGCAGTGCCTTACAGAACTGATCACGGTGTCAAAGAGTGTTAATACCCCAGACCAGGTGTTATGGAAAAGGAAGCACACCAATTCACTGAGTTTTAAGCACTGTGCCATACCTAGCTGTAGCAGGTTGTAACCAGGCAGAAACACCAATTCAGTGTAGTGGTTTGGTCCAAAATACTCATTACTGTTTATCTTCTGTGAGATAAGAATTAGGAGAAATGCAAAGCAGGCACCAAACTTGAAAGACTATAAAGAAGTTTATTAACAGACCTAAAAGAAGGAAAAAAAAAATTATACCACCTTCAGAGCTCTCCTCCTCCCCCCACCTTCCTCCCTTCTCCCACTGACAATGTAAAAAGACAACCCTTAAGATGTTCAGTCTGTTTACCACTGCCGTAATAACCTTGTTCAGTCCATTTAGGAAGAGGAGTCTCTCTTGCCCATGCTATGAAAACAATATCACAACGAGACAGCCGCCCGGGTTGGTTCTCTGCTCACATGCGAGTCCCTTCCCCCGACTTGCAGCTTTTCCCACAACTGCTTTTGAG
>NW_008236932.1:6342136-6372503 GCF_000691975.1 Corvus brachyrhynchos | reverse complement strand
AATTGTCCATATTCAAACTGGCCGCTGATAGGTCCTGTCAAGTCATAGAGGAAGCTGTAAGCAACCCCTTGCAAGAACATCACTTCCGGGACTATGCTTTGCCAACCCATGACACTAGCCTACAGAAAAGATGACTGAAATTAAGAATGTGAAGTCCAAAACAGATGTATCTTTTGCACAAAGCAGAAGGGACATCTCAGGCTTAGCTTGGGTGCTGGATCTTCCTTTTGACTCACACAATGCAGCAGGACTGATAATGACAGGTAAATACCAGGTTCTGACTCCCCTCAGAGTCAACAAGAAATTCAGTCTCAAAGGGAACTTGTTCCTGTCATCTCTCACACTCAGTTCTTCCCCAGTGCATATGGTGGTCATCTGGATGGGGCTATTGCAACAAAATTTCCAACTGTTCATCCTGGAAGGGAGAATCATGACCCCAGGATAGGGTAGATAAAAATGTAAGGTGTCCATGCACAAGCATAAAAATTTTGAAACAGTGTTGATCAGGTAATTTTTCTTTTGAAAGACCTCCTAAAGAGGTCAGAGTCCAGGTACAACACACACAGGATTTCCTACCCACCATGCTTCGAAACCACAGGCAGAACTGACACCAACTTGCTTAGTAACAGATCCTCACTCTCCTCCTGTCTTGGATCTCCTGTTTTGCAGGTATTTGTGCTGCCAGAATTGATTCCCTCTGAGGAATTTCCAGTATCGGGTCATCTGAATGGTCAAGTTATCTTCAGAATACATAGGAGTACATGGGGCTTGGAAGACCTATGCATGGGTATGGACGTAATCCACTCTCAAATGGTTCATGTATATTTGGGGTTCTTGAACCCTGCCATTAGTGTCCACAAACAGCATTATACAGAATGCATGAGTACAGAAATATTTTTAATTGGCTAATTCACATAGCATATAGCAGAGAGGCAAACATTCTAGCAGACCGCTACTGCAGCATGGTTGCCGCTCCCAGTGCAGGCACTCAGTGACTCTCTGCTGCACACACACATGACAGTTGACTGTGAGCATGTGCTCTTTGTACCAGGCTGAACCTCAGTACTTCCAAGAGGCTCTCCTTGTACCATTTGGTGTTTTTCTTGGGTATTTTATATCCCTTTATATCCTTTACATCCTTTTCTGTTGGAGGTTTTCTCTGACCTACTATCACGTTTCATCTCTAAGCTACAACTTCTTTCAAGAGGCCTGTGACTGCCTTACAGCTCAGTAGGACATTTCTCATGAAAAAATACAGGATTTGGTCCAAAGTCACATATCTTGTCTGAGGCACTTTGTCACACACCCATGAGCTGTGGGATGAAGTTTCCATCCTTGACAGCTCAAGGACAATGACCTTCTCACGATTTCCCTCATCCTGTAGGTTTAGTGCCAAGGGCTTGTCTCCTACCACCAGTTAGCTGTGGTTGCAAGTCATCTTCAATGTCTTGATGTGATGATGATGGCTCCATCCAGACTTGCTCCTGTCCCCATGGTTTTCTAAGAAGGGTGTGGTGCTCTTCCTTATGGGTCTCACACATGACTATCCTTTTGTTAGCAAGTCATATCAAAGTTTTAACTCAAAAAGCGGAACATCGTCCCCAACTGTAACATGGTTTCCAAAATTGTATGAAAAATAACATTTTGATTAATAAGGAATGCCAGTAGATTACAATTCATTTAAAGCTAGTACTCTAACATGGACATAATTTTATAGGATCACAGAATTGTTCATCTTGGAAAAGAGCTCCAAGATCAAATCCAATCTTTGGCTGAACACCATCATATCAATAAACCATAGCATTAAGTATCACACTGAGATGTTACTCAAACACCTCCAGGTATGGTGAACCCCACCCAGCCCCATGGACCTCTGAGTGTCTAATTGGAACAACATGTCACTAACTACTTCCTCCTGGGTTACAGGAGGTCTGTGCTGCTCCCTGTCCCTGTCTACCAGCTCAGGGGACTGGTTGCCCTGTGTGTAACTGGTCTTTTTTTTAAAGACTGAGATAAAGAAGGCATTAAGTACCTCAGCCGTTTCCTCATCCTTGGTGTCAAGGTTCCCTGCCCCATGCATACTTATGAATATTTTCATGACCCTTTATTTTTTTCTTCTAAGTTTCCAGAGTCTTGATTACAGAAAATTCCCAGTAATGTCTTATGCCGAGTGTGAAAACAGGTGACACAAGTATTGCCTATTTGTCACAACTCCCCAACATTCCTAGTGCTCATACTGTAGCTTATGATAGTACAAAGCAGTGTCACTTCACATGAGACATTTTAAAGCTGCAATACAAATATAAGAATGGATTTTATCTGTTACCACAAGGAAAGTCTGGGTTTTAACTGTTGTCAAAATATCTTTTAGAAAATATTGTAATGGTACTTGGGTGTTGATAAGAGTTTTCATAAATCATTAAGGTGTTATCATTAGCCCAACTCTGGAAAACCACTCAGAACCACTCTGGTATTTATTATATTTAGCTAAAGAGCTTTTTTTTCAATCAGGAAGGAAAAAAATCATAATGGTTGCCACTGAAAAATGGGAAATAAACTCCCCAACCAACTTTACTAGCTTAGAAAGCTGATATTACTTTATTAGCTGCACTGGAATTATGGGGCTGTCCCCTCAAAGCATGCATGCCCTGTAACCTAACAGATCAGGTTATATTTCTGAAAGTAATACAAATCCATCACATTTCCTGAATACATGCATATATGTTAATTATTTCTGTTGGATTTGTTTGGTTCCAGATCTTCTGATAAATCTTTTCTCCTTGAGCGTATCTCAAATATGTGGCCAGGTCATAATGTACCTCTCTAATCATTCTTTGCTCTGACACACACAATCCTTGTTCTCAAAACTAAGCTATCAGCTAGTACTCATTAATCACTGATATGAGTAAACAAGGAAGCATTAGCTGAAACAAGACTTATTACCCACAGATGTAGGGAGTTAACACAAGGCCACATTAATCTCTGACATTTGTACCAAGTACTGAACGGTACAAAACTAAGAATTAACCATGAATATAAGGATCATACACTATGTGTTAAAGTTAAAAGAATTTTCCATCTTCTCCCACTGCAGGGAGGAGTTCTAAGGAATATAACTTGTTTTTTAAAGGAATATAACTTGTTTAATAACAGAACGGTTCCCTTTTAATCTTTATATGCCTGAAAGATTTTCTGCCCTCTTTTTCCTAGTTCTCATTTGTACAATAAATTAGGAATTATGTATAAAATGTTACTTTCTTTTCAAAATATTTTTATTATATTTGTGATCCTGCTGCTATATATTATGCATGGGACTAATAAAGAGATAAACTCAAGCATTAGCTATTCATTTGAAAAAGCAGGTGTTTGAATTCATATGAACTTACATCCTTAAATGATATCTATGCAATTGTCATGGAAGTCATTTATGATTCAGGTAGACCATAGTGTAAAAACAGATTAATTTCAAAATGACTGTAATACTGTGGAGGTGCCCTCTGTGTCTTCTGTAGTAATAAAAGAGCTTGAAGTTTGCCAAAATTTTCTCTTCACTAATAAAAAGACAGCAACTGGTAATCTATGTATTTTGGTATTGTCTAGTACTGCTGTGTTGTGCTGAAAAACAGTCACCCAGCACTGCATCTCAGAAGTGTCTATTTCTTATTAACCCATTTCTAAATAAGGACAAGTTCTGTCTTCATTCAGACATTTAATGCCTTTACATTCAGGGAGGATACACAGATTCCTACGTGTTCAGAATACAGGCCTGGCTGTAAGATTCTTTATGGCCAGTTCTTTGTAATCTTCAAAAGAGCAGTGCTTTTTTTCACTTTTGTGCATACTAAAATTAGGCCTTTTCGGACCTTGAAAATATTTTTTTCTAAGAATTATCAGAGCTCTATTATGTGATCTGTTTTGATTTGACTTGATTTGGAGAACTGTTTAAATCTTCCCACTGAAATAAAAGGAAAGGCCAAAAAGAGAACATTTTACTCTGCCTGTACTCTCAGTTTGTCTGCCCTGCTGATGTAACCATAAATAAGAAAAACCTTTATCTGACATATAGTCACAATGAGGATGCCAGTGGACTGAAGCTTTATTGGATACTAGGCATTTGCATTGGATTGCAGCCAAAGGGATTGCTGAATTGTGGATGACTGCAGGTGCAGACTCCACCAGACTCAGGCATCAGGTGATGACTCAAGGCATGTGCCTACATGAAGTCTTATTTTTAAAAAATAGCGTTATGTCTTCCAGCTGTACAAAAGGAGATGTCACAACTATACATAGCAGACCCGCAGAAGGTAACACACTTCAAGTAATGCTATCACAGCTTTTATCATGTTAAAAGGTAGAGCAGCAGGGATCTCTAGTTTAGGGAAAGTGTCCACTGACATGGAGATTTAGATGTTCATTGTTACTTTATTTGTATCTAGTAAAAAAAATAGAAAAATTTACCTATACAAGAAAGAATAAAGAGAAAGGAAGGATTTCAGAAAGGGAGTGATCATATTTTTTATAAAGGAACTGGTGTTGTCACTGACTGAGAATAAGTAACTGACATCCATCCACTCTGAAAAATGACATGTAATGGAGATCGCAATTCCAACTCTAAACCAGGAGGAAAACGAGGCCACAAGAGAAAGTAAAGGATGTATGTTCCTCTCCTCATGGAACAGAAATATGATTTTAAAGACAACTAAATACAAAATCCTGCCCAAATATTGGAAAACCAATCATCAAAAAAAAAAAAAATTCCAGAGCCAAAGAAAACCAGACCTTTTAATTTTTATTATGTGTCCTTTTCACTATTTGAGCATTCTCTAATTCACAAACCTATCATATTTACTATTGGTTTGTGCCCAGATCTTCCAAGGCATTCAAGAGTCTAAGCTGTGTTTAGGATTTCAAGTGAAGTTGGACTCCTACACAAGGACCAAAACACCTTAGAGAACATAAGAGTTGAGGGAAGATTTTGATACAGTTGTTTTTTTCAGTTGCTTTATAATTTTCCTGATAAAGGCTTGATCTTGCAACACATGTATTTTTCACTTAATGCAGTTTACAGCATCAGTAATGGATATCACGCTACCTGAAGTGCATAGATTCCCATGGCTCCAAATATATACTAATTTTCATTTTATGTAGCTCAAATGAGAGCTGTTTTTTTCTTGAAATAAAGATTTCCTCAAAGATGACATCCCCATTCTCTTTGTATTTAGTACAGAATATCTTTACCTTCCAGGAATTCCAAGATTCCAGATGAAAATATGACTAAGTTGGTCTTTAATGCGTGAAATTAGAAAAGCAGTACATAAATGGAACGCACCTTAAGCAACTACTTTTTCTGGTTTCCACACCATTAATTTAGCTGAGTCAAAGCACTACTAAGTACAAAAGATAATTTGTGCATTGCAAGACTAATTTTAATTCATGTTGCCATTTGTAATGCATTTGATTTAGGTTCAAGTTTAAATGATCACTGTCACAACACCTGACCAAAGATCACCTAACATGTTCAGAACAAGCTCATGAGTACACAAATTTCTAATTTCACTCTGGATGGAGATGTGGCTTTTCTCACTGCAGTGAAGAATATTCTAGGTGTTGAATGAGGTGCAGGATGCTTAGCGAAAATAAACAGCTCAAACATGACCTAAGAATACTGACACAAAATCCCAGTGTGCTGTTTGCATGAGTCTTTTTCTTCTGTAAGACTGTCAGTACAGTTTGATGGTTTTAGTTTCCCCATAAAGGGCCACAGAGCTCTCTGATGATGACAAAAGGTACTTAGTGGTCTTCTGGTGAATCCTTCCTGGCTCCACAGACCTACACACTCTGCCCTTTTAGATGTCTCTAATGAGCAATATGGTTTGTCCTAAGACCACCAGGACGGAATAGCAGGAGGAACTGTCTGGCTACTTAAATAATGTGTTGATTCCAGAGATAGAGTGATAGATGTGATGATTCTGATTGACTTTGGCACATACACTGGTCTGCAAAAGGGTTTAAAATACTGCTGGAGACTGGCCCAGCTGGTTACAGGCAGCTCCCAGGTGCATGTTCCCCTTGGCAGGGACGCCTGCAGAGCATGTCCAGCCTGAAGACAGTGAACAAGTTCTTTTGGAGAGGTGAGTAAAAATACTAAGATCCGGTTATGTATGGGAATAAAATCCTAAAGCAACTCCAGAGGAGCTTGTTGATTTGTAACTGTTCATTCTGTAAGGCCAAAGACTGCAAACACATACATTTCTAGATGAATCTGTTTATATTATAGCCCTTTAGACCTGCTTATGTTATATTGCATTGGCAATATTTAGACACTGTACTAGCAATAAATCTAGTCATAATAATCCACTTAATTAGTGTTGTACTTCTCACACCTTACTGCTAGTCCTCTCTCCACTACTCTGTTACAGGTTCTCAGTGGCATGGTTGGCAAACTCTTTATAGTATGCAAAAAATGTCTAAACCCCTTCTACATATCCGTCCTCAGCACAACTGATGGTAGGGTAACCAAGGTGGATGGGTTTTTTTGACTCTTCTAACTCCTTAAAACGTGTGGAACTCCTTCTTCCTCACCTCAGGCTATCCTATTCTTTTGCTTGTGTGCCCTCTCCTCAGCCCTGGTGTAGATGGTTTTGACTGCCTTACAGATGTCAAAGCAGATTTAGACAATGAATGATGCTGTCAGGCATTGCCACATTGAAAATTGCTTTGAGCAAATGTATTATTTTTCAAGTGATGAGGAATCAGGGAGGAAAAAAGAATTCATAAACATACAAAAATGGAGGTGGTTTCCATGAACGTTCCAGCATGCACAGCACTATGATCTTGTCAAGTGGCTGAAGAATGCTCATGCTTTATCTTCCTTTGCATTCCTTCTGAAGCAAACAGGACTAATAGAAATGTGAATTCTATTAACTTTTGCACAGTGTTCATAACAGCCCGTGCCAGTCAGACCTACTACTTGAGAAAGAAATTAATTTTAAATGCAAAGGCTCAAATGACCTTAAAACACTTCCAATAAGTATAAGATAATTCCGTCACTTCAAGTATATTTGAAGGTATTTTTCTGAGTATTCAGGGTTCATCATAAATCAATTTGTGTCTTTTTTAGTATAAGTTGATGCAGAAAACTGTAATTATATCTCATTGTACAGCAAAGATTTTACTGTCAAATTTGACAAATCGGATAGAGGTTACAAGTTCCCATTTACTTTGAAGAACATGAGTATCAGTGAGGGCAAGAGTAAGATATTCATGAATTTTTTGGGTTTCTAAAACATAGCATATAATAAAAATTGGTATTTTAAAAAAGTTTACAGTGTGGCAGCATCTTGAAAATAATTACTAAATTTATCATCACCTATACGTTAAGGCATCCTTCTTTACATGGAACTATGACTAAACACTGAGGGCTGCATAAGCTGAGACAGGCTGAGAATTCATTCCTTCTATCTGGAGTGTGGCAGAGACAGCTCTGAAGAGCATGCACATCAGCATGTCTACGTGCCTTGGCCCAGCTCCACCCCCTGTTATAACTGTACTGCAAGAGAGAATGAGAGCAGCAATAAAAGGCTATCAACTAAGGTAAAACTATGATTGTAGGTACAAAAATGCTGTTAGTGAGGATCTTCTTCTTATTTTTCTAAGTCCGTGAGAGACTTTTCTCTCTCACAGAAGAGGTAGCAGGGAATGTAAACAACCAAGCCACCTGCAACCTTGGAAAGTCTTGTTTATGGTATAGTAGAAAATATTTTGATAATGGATGTTTTAGGAATTTGGCCAATCGCCCCCAAGGGGTGGTTGGTCCTTTGTCCAATTAGACTATGAAGAAAAAAGTCTATAAAAGAGTTTGTAAAATAATTAAATAAATCAATCTTGCTGCACAATTCCTGCCTGCTGGATCTTCTCCTCCTCCTCCTCCCTATAGCTGTGGGACACGATGATATACCGTAGGAACCAGGCCTGCGGTAATATATGACCATAAATAGAGATTTCAAAAGCAATTGCAAATATTTAACATAGCTTTAAATAACTTGCTTGATGTATTCTCATCAATAGATGATAATAGATAGGCTTTTTTTCATTGTCATAATTCTGAATTTAGGTCTTCAATAAATTTACAATTCCAATTCCAATTTCTTCCCAATTTGATTTTTAAACCATATAAGCCAGAAATTCAATATATGTTTTAGATTCAGGTACAGAGACTGCTTTTCCTTAAGAACTTTTTGGCAATAAAACTTAGTTAGAGTTTTACTTCCTTTGGTTTTTCTTTGAATATTTTCTGAAGATGCCCTAATTGTAGCACTCCAATACAAAGGCAAAACTTCTGGGGAAAAGCATTCAGATTAAGACTGAAGAGTATGTAGGTAAAAATAAGCAATAGAGAAAGACTGAAGGTGAGTACATGAAGGCAAAATGAGTTCATAAACTCATTACTGCTTTGCTGTTCGGTCTGTGAACAGAAGGTATACTGAATTGCATTTAACTTCAAGTCTTGTGAAAAAAATGCAACAATTTTAGTTATTGAGGAAAGCAAAGTAAGTCTAGTGTGTTGAACACTCTTTAGAAGATAGATATCGCTGTCCTAGAGCTTGTCTCACTTTCTGGTTTAATGATTGATATTTCATACTGGTATATGAAAAGTGAACATCATTAAAATAAATATATATCGGTATAAAAAGACTCTAGAAAAACAGAATCACTGAATTTCTCTCCCAGGAACTCATATTCTGTGAAAGAAGTTACAGTATTTACATTAACTCTTCTGAATGGTAGCAGTAGTCGGTATATTTAAGCCAAAGCTTCAAAATAATCTTAAGGGCTTTGCAGAAAGAAGTGCAATAACAATGGAGGAACAGCTGCTGGATTTCTTTGGAAAAGATTTGGCCTATTCAAAAAGAAACTCTATAACTTAAGCATTATCAATAACTTCAGGAAAATTCTTTGATAACCTCTGAGAGGAATTTTAGTCCTTTCAAGGTGTACAGTAGAAAAGAGGTGTATGAATTATGATCTGACTATGCTGTCATTGCACTATTATTGTCAGCATAAAAGCTGATTAGTCAGGATTTTGAAAGAGTTTGGCCTGAACATAGAACTCCATCTGATCATTCTGCTCTGTCAATGGCAAAGACCTGCATGCACAGTGATTGGTTAAAACCCCCACAAAATCAAAGACACTATGGATTCTGGTGCTGAACTAAAAATAATTTTTTTTCCCTGAAGATCAAAATTACAGAACTTGAAATTTTTATCAAGATAAGCAGTATTAATGGTTATAGTGTAGAATACTAGTAAGCTGATTAAACATCTCTAAACAAACAAAACCACTAAAAGTCTCAAAAAAAAAAAAACAAAAAAAACAAAAAAAAAAAAAAAAAAAAAAAAAAAAAAGTCCTGAATCACAGAATTAAAAAATACTTAAATACTTGGATAAACAAGTAAATTAACAAAAAAATAAAAAAAAAGAAGGAAAAGCAATATGACAAATAGAGGTTCTGTCCATGTTTTTGGACGAATACGTCCCACAGTTTCTGCAGTAATAAGACTGAGATCATGACAGTTGGCCTGTATGTACAATGCTGTGATTCCCATTGTTTCTTAGCAGCTTGTAAGTGACTGCAGTCTTTCTTGAGGGGTCAGCTGGAAATCCAACCTCAGAAGAATTGTCACCATAGATAATAGCTAAGTTTCAAAGTTAAAGAAAAACATATCATAACTACTGCTCTTTTAAAAAGCCCACATAGCCTCTCCAGTTCCAAAAATCTTTGCTGTTCTTTTCCATGCAGGTTTTGGTGCTGAGCCTTTACTCCCTTTAAAGAGACATGCTAATCTACAACTTCTTTTCATTGGCTTTTGACTTACTTCTTGTGCCAGATTGTTGAAGATGAGGAATTCTTGCAAATCATCCTAACTTTATATGTAACTGCAGCTCGTTTTCTTTAGAGATTTGATATATTCAGTGAAGCCTGAACATACTGTTGATTAGTCACAGAGGAGGTGTATTTTTAAATTGCTGAAGTTCAGGCGAACTGGAACAGAAATTTCATTGATAGGATTTGTGTATCTCTCTCCCACATAGAGTTTTGCAAATCTCCCCTAAAAGAAAAAAGCCAAAATAAACCAAACACAGGGGACAGAGATATTTCACACACCTTGTTTCTTGGACTTCAAATTAGTGGGAATTAGTTTAATTTCAAATTACTTTGGGGAAAAAACCTTAGTACTCTACATTGTTCATACATACAATTTAAAAATCCTCTGTCATATTCCATAAGTGTTTTTTCTGAATTTGGGCAGGGTTTGGCTCTTAAAATGCCTGAATTTGCTCACAGAAGGAAATACCAGCATTTACTTACAGAAGGACTTGAATATTTGATTATAGGTGACTGTCATGATATTTTTTAAGCAGAATTATTATCTGTCAGTTCAAGTTGGTCCACTATGAGCTTACATGCACAGAAATTGAATAATATTGTATTTACACATCTTTATTACAACCTATTACAAGTTGTTATTGTCAACACTAAATGAGATATTTCTTGTGATTCAGTGTCTGGATGTAGCTAGAATATTATGCCACATAAGTTTTTTGTATTGACAGTATAATTAAACTGCTTTCATATTCTTTGTTGACTCAGACTTTGAGGTGCTGGTGGGTATAAATCTTGTCAGACTGTAAATTTAATTTTTACTTTTCAACCCAGTGTTGTACTCTTTCTCCTGAGTTTAAATTGATAGAGCATCTGTGACAACAGTTCTCCTTGTGGATGTTCTGTCTTCGCAGCAGCTGTAATATCAGAAGGTTTGGTAACTACAGCAGAATGCAAATAACTTCACCTCAAGTTAGAAGCAGAAATATCAGTAGGTAAGGAATGGATTACATACTGCTTCAGTACTGGTAGTAACAGTACACAAGCTCATTTAGAGCTCCAGGTATAATATTTTTCCTGTGGCCCCTTCCTTTTGCTTTCTCTGTGATGCACTTGCACAGGAAACCCTCTTTGTATGGGCAAGGGAGAGCAGACGTTTCCGGGCACTGACACTTAACATGTCATTCAGGGACTTCTTCAGGAGCCCAGGATGGGGAGTGGGCTTCTGGACCTCAATTTGTTATTTTACAGCCACACTGGGCTGACTGTTCCAGAAGTAAAGCAATCTTCTAGTTGGTATTTCTCTAAATGGAGGGAGAGGAGCATGGGCATCTATCATTTTTCCAGGAATAGTCGCAGTGGGAGAAGTCCAGCTGTGGACAGAGTACCTCGTAAGCATTAAGATTCAACAAAAATTTGCACTTTGATTTCATAAATACACATTTAACTTTGAGATTTAGAGCTTTGTTGGTCCACAGAAACTGCACAGGTCTGCAGAGAAGTGATTTGTTGAAAAAGCAATTGGCTTAGAACCTATAGAATGTGTCCTATAATATGAAAGACTGAAGGTAGTGCAAGATGAAAAACAAAACAAAATAAATTCCTGCTTTCTGTAGAATTTTAAAAATATCTTTTTTTCTTTTGTCCAGCCTTATAGAAATAAAAATCCAGTTCCAGTTTTTGGGTTTGGATTGGTTTATTTTCCCTATTTTTTTATTGCTTTTCTTTGCCTCTGGAGGGGAAAAAAAAAAAAAGGAATTTTCATTAGGTGACTTTTTCATTTATTTAATTATTTTTACTATTTAGAAAAAGTTGATGAAATATCTCGACTAGTCAAGAAATAGATACTGGGAAATGGCTTCTTAATTAAGTGGGACAAAAAACATTTAAATCCGTGAACTGCAGAAGTGTGTCCTAACTGAAATTCTTAGCATGTATAAGTTCCTGACAGATAGTTGAGTCTCTGAGAAGTGCCATCCGAGAAAAAGAACTGTGACAATAGCAGAAGGGTTGGAAACTTCTTTCTTCCTCATACAAGCATGATATGGCAAGAAAAAACAAGATAATATCTGTTTTGCTAATGTAATTGTATATTGTGTCACAATAATTTCCTTACCTTATGTAATGAATGTAATATCAATTTGTGATACATGAAATAAACATAGTGACACAGAAAAAAGACAAAAATCCTTGTACAAAGTTTTTTCTCAAACAAGAATACAAAACCGCAGCTGCCTTTCTGAAGTTATGTTAGGATTATGACTACATTGGTAACTTTCAAATTTTATAGATTTCTAAAGCTCAGGCAAATTAGTAATTATTTTTTCATCCAGTCCTAGCCAGAATACATTCCATTAAACTGGAAGATAAGATTTATGATGTTGTCTCCTTCAGAAACAATGACTTCATAACAAATAGAGAAATAAGCTTTTGATTTACATTTTTTTTATATTTTGAACAAGCTATGTGCACCGGAGTTGTACTCTTCCTGTTACCTGCCTATAAATCCTTCTCAAGTTTAGCATAAAAACTGATTAGGAGAGGTTAAGAAGGGAGTTCTGAGTATACATGAGTAAAAGTCACAGAGCAGATGAAAAGGACAAGTGTTCCTCCTTTCATCCTGTCCTCAGTGATACTTCTTATTGGGTATTGCTGACTTTGCTGAGTTAAGCTTAACTCTTCTCTGAATCTAGTACCACTGCAAGAGGAAATACTTAACATGCATTCATAGAACAGCTTGGACTACATTTCTGCATGTGTTCAGACACATAACTTAGAAAAGAAACCATCACTGTTGTGCACTAGACATATTCAGAATAGATTACCCCTCTTCAGACCCATTTTTAGCAACTAAGAAGCCCAGGAAAAGTCTAACTGTTACAGATTCAAGATACTTTATCTAGTGTCTTAAGGTGTCATCAGTAGAGCTGCACAATCAAATGATATCAAGCTTTTTTTTCCTTGCAGACTACTACTTATGTGCAGCAAACTTTTAAGCAGTAAACATTTACAGGTTATTGGAGGCAACTCACATGCACTCAACAAACTCCTAGATGCTGTTAAAGACTAAAAATTCTGCTTAAAATTGTTTCGTACTATAATGAACTATGATCAATTATTCATTCCTGGACATCTTGGCCTATTATTCAGCAAGGTGTAAGTGCAATTGTCTTACTGTGAGGATGCATGTAGCAGTTCACAGATATAAGCAGATTAATGTGTCTCTCAAAGACAGCTACATCCTATTGTAAATTAGCAGAAATGAAGCAAATTCACTTTTTATTATAGACAGCCTCAAACAGTTACATGAGAGGGTAAGAGGGGAAGGGAGATGACAGTCTGATGTCCAAGTCCCCTCTTTGGCTGGTTTTCAGCACTTAAGGGACTTGTAAATTTAGCTTTGCAAAAGACCTTCTTTCTCTTATCCAAAAATCAATATGTGTTACTGGTAATAAATATGATGGTTTGGTTTTTCCTGTCTGGACTGGAGACTGCCTACTTTCTAAATAAATTTTCTTCACCACCTACCAGTCATTAGTGTCAGGAATCCACTTTATAGTTCCCATGAATCTAATATGATTGGCTTAAAATATACTTTTATCTCTTTCACGACACCCTTTTCAAACAGTCTTATGCAGTAAGCAAATTTATTACATATCAGGAATCATTGCTGGGGATTTAGGAGTCTGAATTTTGTTGCATATTTTACTATCTCACCACTTACTGATGTTATATATGGTAACATTTTGGGAACAGATGTATATGTAAACCCATGAGCCTCAGAAAAATCCATAAACCCTGCTGATAACAATATAAGCCCACTACTAGTAGTGCATCAGTAACCCATACTTAAGACAGGAAGATGTAGTTATTTATTCAAAGCGAATTCTTGTGTTTAAAATAACTCCATCATGAGATCTTTCTCCAGTGAATTTTACCCATTCTCTTGAGCTGAAAATATATGCCCCTAACTCAATAAAATCTTCTATGGAGCTCAGCTGAATGTAACCCATTCTAATGCAATTATCCATGTTTCATTTAGAAGAGTGATCATCCTGATGGCTCAGAGTATTTCTTCTTTAGTATGAGAGAGCATTTACATTTCATTAACATGCAAAGGATTTCCTTAATGTATTTTGTGATAACTAAAAAACCCCAACAACCATACCAAGGAATCCAGACTCAATCCTTTCTTTGCGCAATCTCAGCAGAGTTAATATGACAGTAAGTAAAAATGTTACACTAGATGTATTTTTTTTAACATGGATACTGTCCTGTCCTTATGTAGGTACAAAATTATAAAGATGTTGTTGGGTTAGGTTAAAGATTTCAAGAGTTTTTACTATAGAAGCCTATAGGAACTTTTATTAGGTACCAGTAAAGTAATATATCTTGCTACCATTTGATACAAAATTCTGGTGTGTGTAATATGAAAAAGTCATTGTTGGCAATCACTCCTTTGTGGGAATCCCTACATACCTGTGGAAACTACTTCCTCTCTTGACTTCTGTGCAGAATTTTGACAGCATGGATGTGCAGAAGATATCTTCAATTCCTTGCCCAGAAAGAGCAAACACTTTAGTTATGTGGAAAGTTAAACTGAATGCAAGATACATGTCAAAATTTTTTAAAACATACTTATTTTAAATATGTGCAGGTAGCTGGAGTCAGCTTGCATACAAGGTCTAAAAATAACAATATTCGAATTCCTTCTCTGAAGACAAAGAGTTCCCATGTGTAATGCAGATGCTTGACTATCTGCAAGTCATCTAACAACAAGTCCTGGGTTCTCAGGACAAAACAAACTGGAAGGAATCCTTATGAGGGTAAACATGATGCAGGGCGAGCTGCTGGGGGTGACACAAACAGCTCATGTCAGTTCTCACTGTTACTCTGCAAGGCATCCAGGACCTGTAGGACACCATGGTGGAGCTTCCAGGGTGCAGGAATGAATACAGCCTGCTTCATGATTATCACACTGAAGTATTCATTACAGCTCTTATTCTGTTGCAGGTGCAGCACAACAGAGATTCTGCTAGAACAGAAGTACAAAACAGCAATCCTGTTAGAAGACGGCAAAAGTTTTGCTCCTATGGAAATATTAGAAATAATGTTTTCTAATGTGCCTCAGTGTGCTTTTGGTGGATGGGAAACACTTGATGTGTATTTTATGGGAAATTAAGGATGGGAAGTGAGACATAATAGAAACCTTTATGGTTTTTTCTGGACTTTTTGTTGATGTGGGGGTCACTTCGCAATCACAGTTCTTGTTCTTTCTGGTACAGTTTGTTTGTTGTCTTGTAACACTGTGTGATTTTTACACTACACAAAATACTTGCCTCTGGGAGTAAAAGATTTTTTTTAAATTAATGTTTCAGTGCTTTGATTCCAAAGGATTTTTCCTTCTAACACTTACTTAAAGAGCAATAAAGAAAACTAGATGGGGTTCCCCGAGATAAATGCTGATATTTACCTTCTTGATTATCTGACATGTCATGTTTCTCATGCTTCTTCTGCTCTTGCTGTAGTTCAGCTTTTGCTATTGGAAGAGGCATTTTGATTTGGATTTGGACATATTGTGTCAGCAAGGTATATAAAAAATGGATACTGAGCAATAACATTTTCCTTCATCACGATGAAGCTAGAAAGGAGCACACTATGAAACAGAGCAAATTAATTTTACTCCTAAACTGCTATCTGATTAAACTTTATGCTTATAGTGTGCGAGACCTCTTGCAGCCAGTCCAGAATCCTTAGGGAATGGCATCTGCATGGTCAAACTTCCTCAGAAGAAGGAAGTTTTCTGAGGACAGTTTCTGTCACTATTTTCTCTGTTTCCCTCGTGATTTTTGAGATTTTCTTGGGTGGGAGGGGTGCTGATATTCAGTTAATTTTCTTCACATGGACGTGTCTTATTAATATAATCAACAGTAATTTAAAATGAAACATATTTTTATGTTTGCCTAATATTAAACATTTGCAACCGTTACTAATAAGTGCAAATGCTGCTGCCTGTGGAAGATGTTCTAATTTTCCAAATGGAGTAATTCAGATCTAAGAGAAGCAGTGAAGAGCCTTTTTTCTACAATGATATAGGCCCTGTAATTTAACGTCTAGTTTGCACAGATTCAAACTTTAAAAATTCGATTTTCTTAATATATATAAATTGATAGAAGCTAAATATTAGACAAAAAGGAAATAGAAAAAGAAGAGAGATCTAAAACTCTGCAAGCCCTATTTGCTGCAGAAAACTTTGAAGACTTGATTATTGATCAGCAAAAGGGTGAAAGAAAACATAGAAGGCAGAAATAAACTACTGATGAAAAATTTGAATTTACTCTTTACTTTGGAAGAAGTTGTATATGAACAACAGAAACAATACTATGTCAGCTGGAAAACCTGCTGTGACTCCAGCTTAGTTGGAAACCAAATTTTGTGACCGTGTCATTCATAAATTGTTAGACATGACAGATTCCAGAGTGACTGCTGCCAACCCAGTGAGATCAAATTTTGTATGATTAGGTAAAATTAAATGGGGATCATGCATGGCTTACTGTGAATACAGATATCTCCCTGAACTTTGATGTATACAGATATTCCAAATTTTTATATATGGTTTTCAAAAAAAAAGGTTTTATGTACAAATGTATTTAGATTAATTAATTAACGCAGCCCTTTAGAGCATGACACATGTAAGACTTAACATATTTACTAAGCATATACCAACAGCTACTGTTAAATAACAGTAGAGGTGGAATTAAATTTAACGAACTCTAAGCCAAGGCTGACAATTTATTCTCCCTTTGTCCTGAGGAGTCAACACAAGCTACTTGACTATAAGGGCATCTTGACTGTTGAAGCTTTATTATATTCCTGCCTACATATTTGTTGCTATTCAAGCATTGTCTTTTCTATTGCTCTCAAAAAACATAATAGCTACACTTACCTAGTCCTCTCTTCTTAAGGTGTCAATGTTGACTTCTTATAGCTGAAGTTTTAACCTGCATAAAACTGCATAATAAACCTACTCCAAATTAATTGTAATTTAATATCCTAATGGAATGTTACTGATTCTTAAAGATTATGTTGAGTTCTTAAACTTTTGTTTGTTTTCAAGAGGTGAAAGCTGTCCTAAAGGTCTGTGGTTGTCACACCAAAACACACTGGTTAAATTTAATGCAGGAGCAGACATGAAGATAATCTCTAGCCTGCAGATAGGAAATCCCAATTTTGAAAGCATGGCTACAGTGGTGCAAGTTTTGCCAAGGTAGTCACTGCAATATTGATAATCACTGCTTGCTTCAACTCTCAGTCAGTGATCACACAGTCTGAGTTATGCTGCAAGGTTGTACAATACATTCTGCAAAGAAAGGTCTTGCATATTTTTACACTTCATCAGAGTCTAGTCCTGTCAAACAATTTGCTGTCCTGTAAAAATTTGAAAATAATCCAAGTGCTATACTAATCTGACTTCTTTTGTTGTAGTTTTCTTAATAGATCAAGAGAAACAAACACAAATTATGCTTCTACCTCATAGTGCCCAAAATCAGTGGTAACACTGTGCTGTTTGTGATAGATTTTTCAAGTTGTTCTATCTTAAGAAAAAACATGTACACTTGTTTGAATTTTATTTTAGGCAAATCCAGAGACACTTCACAGGAAATAATAATTGAAGAATGATGACATTCACATGGTTTGGAGATGTCTAGGAAAGAAGATGAAGTTAAAACTTTGACCTAAACATTTTTTTATGTAAGTGCTTATGTCACGAGGGAGCCATTTCTCACTTCTTGTAAAATCTCAACTACTACCAGGGCTGTCATTATTTTGTTCATTATCTCTGTATTGCTATACAGGCATGACTAAGATATGGTTCACTTCTGAAGATATTTACAGGCTACTACTTTCTCTCTTGCCTTTTGATGCGTTAATGCTCATTAAAAACTCTCTCCAATGCTGCTGCTAAATCCAATATCAGTTTTCTTCTTCAGCCTCAGGGCTTTTCTCTTTGCTTTTTATTATTTTATTTCTTTTCTGCTTGAAAATGCATCTTTAGAGTCTGCGGCTGTATAATGAATAACATAAGCAGTGGCAGGATTTTCATATATTCATTGGTATAATAATAATAATATTTCCTGAAGGTATCAGGAATTTGTTTTAGCGTCAGACTAGTCGAAGTATCTTTGTCAATATTTAATCTCTATTGACTCATGACTTGATTACAATCCATAATGCTGACCACATCAATCTTCCCATAAAGCCTGGCTTCTGCTTCTGACAAAACTCTATTGACACATTTGATTCATCCTGGCATTGCAACACTAAAAATCTGCTGAGATTTTCACACTCTATAAATTTGTATATGTTTTTACCCTGAAAGGACATGTAGTAAGATCTTGCTAGATTAACTGCTATATCTGTTTGTCCTTCTTTGAAATGCAAAAATGAAACAAAGAAATAACAAATATAAAAACCCATGTGAGTAAATAGTATCTTCTCTTTTCAACAACTTCTCCTTCCTCATAGAAACCCAAAGAAAACCAAAGCCTTTTATTGCTTTTTTTGGCATTAAAAAATGCTCCCCAGCGAAACATCTTGTCATGTGCTTAACTTTGTGATACTATGAAGTTCCCTTTTGACTAGGTGTATGAATATCTGTTGAAAGCTTTTGTTGAGCTTTGTCCAGCTTGTTTCTAGTCTGAAGTATTATAAAGTAATATATTCTTTTGCTGTCTCATTTTTAAGAGGAAAATATATATTCCAAATTATATAAATGCATTAGTCAATTTTATTCATTTATTATTTTCCCTTTGGGGGTTTGATCCTTGAAGTCAGTTAATTTGCATGAAAAATACCACATGTTCACATGAACACACAGTTCATCAGAATGTCTCTATTCTAAGGTTTGGATCAGGGGGTGGGTGTAGATGGGAATAGTCCAAAAAATCAAAAATATATTGCGTACGAGTATTAATATATGAAGAACTGATTTGTTAGAATAAAAATAAATTCAAAAGCAACAAGTTAAAACTAATAGGAGACAAATATCTTGCTGCCACAAGATATATTTGAACAAATATCTCAGACTTTCAGGTCAACTAGACCACTTAGCTATTGTAGTAAGTATCTAATTATTCCCACAGTATGACATGAAATATGTAGATGAATACAAATAATTTACATACTGGATAGGCTCTTGTATCATCACTTCTGGGTGAAGAATCAATCAGTGTAATAAGCCTTTCCTCCTAGTGAGGGGCTTCCAAAATAGACTAGAACAGGGCAGACTACATCTGGGGCAAACACATGGCTGATCATTGTGAAAATTTTCATTAGCTCTTGTTTCTGTAAGTGAAAATATATTTTTTTTCTCACTAAAATATATTAATCCAGGTCTAGAGTAGCGGAAGTCTCCATGGAAAACAAGAAGCTTGGCTTAAAAACCAGTGAACATAGGCCGGGTTTTTTAATGTAGAATTTCATATCCTTTGAGAAAACAAGTGACTTTATGCCATGTGAAATAGAGTGAAATCCTGTTCCTGCTCATGGTAATGGGAAAGTTACTTGTTGTCCAGAGTTACATATTCCCTCAAAATTTATTTCATGTTTCCTGAATGTATTGTGAGCTATATATATATGAAAATGGGTATGAAATTATCTGAATTTTGAATATAACATGCAAATTCCACCTGGAAAGCCAACTAACTACTTATTTTAAAGTGTGTTTATGAGGTTAAGGCTGAAAATTCACTGCAGTTCTCATACAAGCATTTATAGATTTTCTGCAAGCTTAATCTTGTGTGTCAGCAACACGGTGACAGGCAGCAGTGAAAATTGGAGGGAATTTTTATGGTGGTTTTTTCTACCTTCTTTTTATAATGTTACTATTCTCTGACCTTCGGGGACACAGCCATTTGGCGCTGTTGGATGAAGTAACAAAATGCCTCATACTCCAGGCAGGAAAGATAAATTTTGAAGTCTTAACTATTTGGGACTACACAGAAAAATTGTGTAGATTGTTATTTAACTTAACTACATTTTTTTTTTTAATAAATAAATGAACGCAACAGGCACATATGTGACAATACAGATTTTTAATTTATACAGTTAACATTGTAATAATGAAATACTGTTTTTAGAATAAAACATGATCTCTGAATTAAGGGTTTCTACTTATCTGTACACTGTAGTGTCCAGCCTGCATGTAAGGAGCAATTTATACTAATGTAATCCTGATTGCAGATGATTTTCTTTTTATCTTGAAGACTATCAGTTTAAACAATTTAAATATATATTGGTTCACTGTAATGTTCTAAATTTGTGTTTCGATGTCATAAACACACTTGGCAAACTGTTCTCTGAGGAGTGAACATTTATTTTCAGCCGGAAAGAAGAGCTGCATGCATAGAGGGGGCTCCTGCCATACATAGGTGTCTGGGGAAGTCCAAATTTTGGGGGCAGATGAACTGGTGAGAATATAATCTGGCCCTGAAAAAGTAAAATTGTGAGAGGATGTTGTTTTCAACTAGTAACTGCTGAAGTGGGGGAGCTAAGACCAAGCATATCCAGTTTCAATGTAGAATCTGCTAGATAGTCTACTCAAAGCATGGGCTAAGATTGAGGGTGACATAGGATATAGGTGAATGCCCAAGAACTGGAAGCACAGCACACTCTTGAATTTACTTATAGTTACTTGGTTTTAGGAGGTTCTGAAACTTTAAAAAGTTAAGGCGTTATCCAAAGCCTACAGATCCCAAAAGTGATGTTTTACAAGGAAAAGGAGGAGGAATTCATTATAATTTCTCCATATATGGGAAGGGTCTGATGTTACTCCAGCGAAATTAGAATAGAATAGAATAGAATAATTTCAGTTGGAACTTACAACAATTATCCTGTCCAACTGCCTAACCACTTCACAGGAGTGATCTAAATTTAAAGCATGTTTTCAAGAGCACTGTCCAGTACTTTGGCCACTGACAGGTTTGGGGTATCAAACAACTTTCAAAGAAGCCTTTTCCAGTGTTTGATCACCCTCATGGTAAAGATATGTTTATGAATGTCCAGTCTCAGCTTCCATTGGTGCAACTTTTAACAATTCCCATGTCTTATCATTGGATCACAGGCAGAGGAGCTCAGCTCCTCGGTCTCCAGGTTCTTCCCTCAGGAAGCTGCAGAGAGCAATGAGGCTGTCCTTCAGTCTCTTTTCCTCCAAATGAAACAAAAGCAGTGTCCTCAGCTCCTCACAGAACACAACATAGATTTTGGGGTTGAACTCTAGAAACCAGCTCAAGCAAAACCACTCTTGGAAGCAGAGGCAAGTTTCATATTTCAGACTTAACTACTAATTGAACAGAAAAAGGAAATAACTGAGGTAAGAGTTCTGTGCTGAGGGAAGATCCTTCCTGGCAGATTTAATTCGTTGTTCTGGAGAGGAAAGAAGGCTGAAGTAGCTTGTGTACAGATAAATATGAACAGCTTTGCTTGGTTGAGACCAGCAGATTCACAATTGTACCCATCAAAGCAACTGAGCCAGGCTTGAAAGGTACCGGAAAGCAGAAAAACAGAGGAAATTATTAGTTTAATTCAGCAACATAAAAAAATGGCAACAAAGTAAAAGGGATTAAGATGGAAACCTGACAGAATATCTAATATAGCAAGATGCAGATTCTGCAGGAAAAAGTCAGTTACTGGAGTGAAAGTGGAAGATTATACAGTTAAAAAGTTAAGTTAAAAGTTAAAACATCAGACAAGTGGGACAACTTTTTAAAAGTATGCAGTAGTCATGCTTAGACAGGCAATAGGTATGTGAAGTGCAACAGAAATTTCCATCCTGTACTTGTAAGAGACCTTCAATTGCAGGGCAATGTACACTGTAGATTCTGAGACAATATGTGGTCTGTTTAAACAGATCAAACACAAAATATTATGTTCTGTTATGTCCCTACATACACGGTTCATATTTATTTTGAAATAAAAGAGAAAAAGGAGTAGTAATTTGAATGTTTTGTATATGTATATAAATGAAGACACATTAAAACACTGGGCTAATACATAAAACCAAATAATTTTCCAGCAATTAGAATATTTTAAGGAATACTTTTCAACAATCTTGGTATCTTTATGACAACATTGTTATATAAGTTGAACTCTAGAAGCATTGATGTCAGTTTTATGAAACCCTCGATTCTGAGCTTTGAGTTTTAAAAAATAGAAGCCTATAAACATCACAGAAATACACTGCCTGCTTAGGGCTTCAGCTGCTATTCTTAGATCATAAAAAAATATTGATGTCTGCAAGAAACTGCTGCTGTTTTGCTAAAGTTTGCATAAGTTTCTTATGTAAATTAACACACCAAGAACACTGCAGTAAAAATTAAAATGAACTCTCAGTATTTTGATGCACTTGTTGGTGCCTTCTTTTTAATGTATTTTATACCTAAACCTTTTCTTTTGAATGGTCAATTCTTGCATTCCAACTTTTTATTTCCAATGGTCAATATGTTTTTACAATCTTTAATGGCTGTACTGGTCTGCTGCTTCTAATATATGAAAATCTGATTTCAGAAATCTCTTTCTATTTGCCAGATGGCTAGAATACTTTAGTTTATTTATCCATGTCTTGGGAAATATAACTTGAAGGATGGCACAACTTTGGTTTCCTTGGAAGACAAAGAGGACCTTATTTGGAGAAGTTTAGTTGACAAAAAAATGAGTGAAACTCAAGTATTTTTTCCAATCACTCTAGTTTCTGTTCAAATTGTACCAAGATTTCCAGCTTTAAGGACTGTCCTTAGAATCTTGAGATGAAGAACAGGTTTCAGCTCTTTCAGCCCTCAATCATGTAAGCTGTACAAGATATTGCAAGAAACTATACCTCAAGCTAAAGCCTACTAAGGCTGTTAAAAAAATCCTTATTGCTTATGGACACAGAACAGAGTGCCAGTGCTGCTGACAGCTCAGCACGCCTGGCACTGGGATATATTTGCAGCAGTAGTGCTGCTAGGAGTTACAGGAAAGCAAGATTTTATCACAGAAGAGCGAGGCATATGCTTAAAGAGAGCAATCACTGGAACCAGCCGAGGTGCTAATAGGGACCAGAGGGTAACAGCTCTGAGACTTCAGGAGTGGAGCCAACATTCAGGAGTTAAATATCGTTTTGAAATAGGTGTTTGACCTCTGAGACCTGACCATGTCAGTCGTGCCACATCTTTGGCTGAAACAAGGAACAGTGATTAATGGCAGAGAATGAACATTTGACTTAATGCACCTGATCCACCTCAACACCTAATACTGTCAGAATCTCTGACTGCAGGGGTTTGATCTATTTAATTCTGAGACTGCATATTGGTTTCTTTAAATTTATTGTAAGTGTTTTTTTAATTCCTTACACCAGTTATTTTCTTCCCAGATTCACTCTCTCATAAAATTTCATATGGTTTTATTCAAAATAAATCCTATTTATACTTTCCCAATCAGCTGAAAATACAGTATATTTATGTCTATACCTGCAGCTCACTCCTGTTTGTTGGCTATAAATGCAAAACTGTATGTCATCCTTGCATTGCCTGTTTGTTGATCCCCAGTTTTTTTCCACATCATTGTTGATTAATTCTAGATTTAGAACCTTATTACTTTTAAAACCTCCCAATTGTCACATTTTCCAGGAAAGTTTAAGCATAAAGAAAACCATTCAAATGTTTGAAACAGATGTGTTTCAATCAGTGGAAATCCATGCACAAGGTGCAATTGTGCCTTCCTGAACTAAGCGACGTAATGAGAAAAGGATACCAGAGATTCTTGCATATCTTGCATGGCAGTATGGATTTTTAAATTAATTTTTTAAAAAGGAAGCTATAAAAGAAAAAGTGATACCAGATTCTGTCACCCCCACTCATGCTCCATTCCAGAGCATTTTAGTCACCTACTGCAGCTCAAGTGGATGTGACAATAAAAGAGAATTATCTCTTGTCATATCAAGGATACCAGGATACTTGGCATTTAATATTCTTGCTTCGCCTCACATATGAGGCTGGATTGAACAAGTACTGCAGCAGATGCTGCTTCTGCTGCTATGGAAAATAAAAGCAATGTGTTGAATTTAAAGTGAGGACCACTATAAGGTAATAAGATTATACTTCAATTTTCCCATGTTCATAAATAATACAAGGAATTAGTCTATTTCTGCATATTTATATCTTCTTTTTAAAAGCTAGCATACAGTATTAATGCAAAAGACTTGGGTCAGTTCAGGCTTCACAATGTTAGAAAGGAAAGACATTACTTGGGATTAAGAAAATATTTCCAGAAATTCATATCCTATGCTTCATACTTATGATGGAAAGAAAAGAGATGCATAGACAGTCAGAAAATACAACTATTTTAATGAGCAAGAGCAAGGAAGGGAGAGAAATATGAAGAGAACTCCTCTAGTTGCATAATATTAATAATTTCTTTTAAAGAAATGAGAAACAAAGACACACTCACACAAAGAAAAAAAAATTAAAAAGTTAAAAAAAAAAAAAGAGCAGGATGGACCCAGGATTCTATACATGGAAAACTACTTCTTCAAAACACTGTACACAGAAAAATATATATCAAACTTTTATCCTGTCTGTTGAACAGAACTTTAATTGCTCGTGCACTGAGAAGTTTGATTAGGTAGTGGTCATATGGAATTTTCTGTCAAGAGGAAGTATGGAAGCAAGACCCATTTAATGACAAGCTAATTTGATAGTCTGAACCTTACTCAGGTCTAATTTCTGTGAAATATATAAAGGAAACAGAGTAAGATTACAATATATTTTTATAAGGGGGGAAACAAGTTTTAGGAATATTTGGTTATATTTCTTTCTGACTTGTCTTAGGTCAAGTAAAGGCACTGGTCTATCTAAAATGGGTTGCAAAAAGTACCACGGAAGTAGCATTATACATACAGTCCCTCTCTTGCACAAATCTTGTACCCTTCTTGATGCAAAAACCTGAAAAAAAAAGGAAACTGGTCGTTCAAAAGGTGAAAAACAAAGACATCTTGATTTCATCAATGATGAAATTTGTTTTCATCATGATTGATTTTGGTTCTCTTTCAAATAATGTAAAGAAAAAAATATCTCATTAGATATAAGGAATTAAAACTTCTGAAACTAGTAATACATAACTGGTTTTGAATAGTTTACCTGTCTGTGGAAAATGGATCTGTTGACACTTGTCAAAAATATGTTGAGGGAAATTTCCCCGCAGGTATTACAGCCTGGGGTAGACCTCACGGCAGACACAATTTCCACCATCAGACAACAAATCTGGCTGCAGGAAGGCTGATATGCCCTAGTCCAAAAATTTCTGCCTAATAGCAACATACTGATGTATGTAGAAGAATGGATATTAGCTATCATCAGAATCAGAACTACAATAATCAGGAGCTACAAATGTATACATAACCTGACAATATTTACTCACTTATACTTCCTTAGAATGAGTTAAAAATACCCTAACTTTGGGAGTGGTCTCATCCACATTTTGGTTTTTTTCCCTCCAGAAAGAAAATGTCATCAACAAACTGACACTATACAACTTCATTTCCACAGTGAAACTGAAGAGTATACATTTCTTTGAAACTAGGAGAATTATTTCAGTATTGGATAACTGTAATTCCAGTCCAGAGACATTATTAAACCTCCTAATCCACTGTTAATATATATAGCTGTTGAGTCAGTAGAAAGATTCACAGATTCATTTTAATGCTGTATTTCAAAAAATGTATGTGAGTAAAAAGTGGATATAAACAACCAAGTACATCAGTATCTATTTCCCAATATTTGCAAAATAGGGTTTCAATTTCTTACACTTACCTGTAATGTTTATGCATTTTACAGACATTGAGAGATAGATTTCCTTCACAAAATTAAAGTCATTAAAAGTCTACAACAGAGCACTTGATTAAAAGTATCTTAATTTATCATGACTGATGCCCTCATTCTATTTACTGGTAGCACAGGCTCCTGTATTGGCCAAAAAAATTTCATTATATATCTGTGTCTCTAAACACGGTTGTGTTTGTGTGCAATTATTGGAAAAGTGAAAAGAGGAATTATTGATCTTCATATCCTGATATTTATAAGAATACAGCATAAGGAAGGATCTATGCATGCTTGAAAGATAAAGAAAAATAATTTTCTATTATTCCCCCATTCTGATTATCTGGGGTTTTTTGATCTGAATTCCCTTACTGTTTCCTCTTTTTTTTTTTCATCCCATAGATTCAGACCGTGTTTCCTGAAATCTTCTTCTAACTTTTAATATGATAAGAAAAAAAAATTAAATCACAGAGGGAAAGTATCACATATATTAAAAAACCCCTTTATTAACTGATCAGCATTGGTGAAGTCTAGCAGCACAGAATTGCCGTAAGAAATTTATATATAATTCATAGAATTTAAATATATTTGAGAAATATTAGTCTCAATAGACACTATGAAAACGGAAAGAGAAACTAATTTCAGGGAGTATAACTCAGAATTATCTATTCTAGGTATTTGTAACATTTTCATCTTTCATTATGATTTAACTATATTATGTGTCTGATAATTTTGAGGAGAACAGCAGAAGGAATGACAACCAGTCCAGCCTTTGCTCAAGGTGGAAATTCTGCTTACACTAACATTCTGAGTCTCACCAAGGAAATTTTTCACAATCATAGTGACAGTAGGATAAATAGTAAGCTGTCATTTTATATGTGCACTAAATCCTTATTTGATCCTCCAATGAAAGTGTAACTTAATGGAGACATATTGACAAAACAACCACTAAATATTCATTGTGTGCCATTATTTAACACAGGTTTTTCTTTAGATATGATGCATTGGGACTCTTCAGTCCTTAGTGACCCCCAAACTAACACTTCAATTTGTGTGTAGAAATAGTGAGATGTCAGTATTTTGCATTGAGTTGTCACATAAAACACTTTGTTTTACCTAAGTTTTCAAAGTCAAAATCACTCTTGCAACCAATGGAGTATTGCATGAGAAAAGAGGAAATTTGAGAGAGCATAATTTTTCTCTTTGCATGGTGATTTCTTTGTTAATTGACATCTTTTCTTTCAGCATATCTGTATTCTCAGTTAAAGAATACATTTTTTTTTTCACATGGAGACATTATTTTTGTAGATTAAATAACTTTGCTATATTCACGGAGATCCATGCCTGCAAACACAAATATTCACATTCAATCTCTTGCTTCTCTCTGCTTAACCATCTATTCATGTAGTTCACAGTCACCTGATTATCAATTATCAATTATCACGCATTGGAAAAGCTTTGATACTGAATAGACACAACAGAAACAGAGAATTTAAAAGTGAATTTGGGGAAATCTTGCCCCCTTCATTGGAAATGTATCCATAACCATGCAAATCTTCATTAAATTGCGTTGTATTTGCAAAATTTTGTCCAAGACAAAATTTCAAGATTTATGGACAAAATCCAGATATCTAAAACATTGAATTTATTTAGCTAGGCATTTTCACGTGGCTGAAAACAGATGGTATTGTCTCTAACTCCTGATTTGCACTTTCTCAAAGAAATGGGAAGAGCATGAAATGTTGTATCTTTATCTTCCAGAACTCTAAGTTTATGGATCTCCCACACACACCATAACCATTAAAAATTTTTAAATAAGGTGTAATACTTACCTATTCTCTTTCTTATATTCTGTCTCTTAATAGGTTCTGTACCTTTTAAGCACTTCTCAGTCTACTTTGTTTATTGACACTGTATTCATATGAAACTGGAATATGGCTTATAACTCTTTTTAGCAACCATCACCTTGTTAATTGATAATTGACAATGGCAAATACGTTCACTAAGATTTATCTTCTAAAGATACCAATGTATATGATAACTTCTGTGTGGAAATAATGTTTTTTTATGCTGTAATATTGTTTATATCATGTCAGATGACATAACAACAATGCACATAGCAATCGAGAACAACGTTTGAGTTTTAGGTGATGGCAGGATGATTCTGCAAAACTATTTCTGATGTCTAAATTAATTTATATAATCAATCTGCTAGCAGCATATGAAAAAGCAGTTTGCTGGGATGAAATAATATGAAATTTGTTTTATGAAACATAAACCAATTCTTATATTGCAATATATTTAACTCTAGCATTAGGGGGATGCCCCCTGACAACACTTAACAAAAGTTGACTGTATGAAATACTGTTTAAATTCAGCTCAAAAAAATGGTATAGAGACACTGTTTTACCTTCATGAGGTAAATTTTCACTTGGTCAGCTTAACTTAAAAGACAGTTTTGCTTTTTTTGCCAAAATATTTACAAACATTTTTGCTTGCTTTTTCAGTCATTTATGTGCCTTACAGGTTTTACAGTGGTGACTACGAACAGATGTATACCCATTTTTATTGTTATTTTTCAGTAAAATTTTCAGTAACTTGACACTATACTGGAATAAGATTTGCACCTTGTCCATTGACCTTTCCTCGGCTTGTGACATTTTTTGTTTAAGTTTTTCTGACTCATGCTGTAACTGGAAAATAATTTGAGTAGCAGTAATAATTCTTCAGTGAGTGTTGTATTTATGTCCATGGTTCACCTTTGGTACTAATACCTAAAGGTACTTCAACAGAGTAAGCTAAATTTTGTCTTCCAGTCTCCTCTCTTCTCTCTCATGTGTCAGACTGCAGATATTACACGTTCCTATTGCTCATCTGAAAACTTCATTAAACTGTGAGCTTAGTCTTTGCCTCATGTACTAGTGTGTGCCCACAAGCTGATGTAAGTACGTCATGTCTGGCAATTTTTGGTCTGGTGGGATTTACAGGCAAGGTTGATTTAAAAACAGTCTTATTGGCAAAAGGATGAAGAAAGAACCTCAGTCTACAGTCCACCTGTAGATTACAGTGTGGTGAAACTGGAAGAGTGTCACAAGCTGGTCCATAAAAATAATATATAAATATATATATGTATATATAGGTACACACACACACATACATATATATGAAATATTTCAATAATTGCATCAACCATTTCCAGCTTAGAAAGGTAGATATTAATATTCTGAGAAATCTTCAGGTATGACCAAGCAACTTCCATTAACAAAAAAAAATAGGATGGAAGCTTTTCCACCAAGAAGCTCCAGTTATGGAATTTAGGATATATTTAATTAGTTTTGGGCTCTCTATCAGCTTCCTTTTGTTTTGGAAAGAATGTTTATTTTTTCCTTCTTTTTATGAACTGAAAGAAAAGGCTGTTTTTCCTCTCATTAAACAGAACAAAAGGGTTTCCTATTTCTTTCTGGGAAATTTAAAATTAACAGGCTTTAGAGATTGTTTGAAAGTAAAACTATATAGGAATATTTTATTCTCTCTTTATTCAACCAAAATGCAGATATACAGGAAATGGCTAAAAGGGTTTAGTGATTGCAAGGAGTTTTAAATATTGATGAATAACATTAGAACTATTGATTTTCATACAATAACTATTTATTTGCATATGATTTCCTCATGGAAACAGTTTCTCCGATACACCTGTGAAACTATTCTTATCTTCACCCACCCACATTTGTCTCTTTAACTGACTGTTGGATTATAGCACAAAAATACTGGTCTCCTTTAAGTTTAAATGGGGTATTTTATTCTGTGGGAGATGCCTTAAGCACTTTTTCTAAGTCAGTTGCAGATGTGGTGATGACTCAATTCAGTCCTAGCAATGTAGAAGGAATAGCAGGTCTGGATAGAAGACAAACAAAGAATACTGTACACGTGCACAGAGAAGTAGCATCAGTAGTGACTGCACCTAGTTACTGTAGACTGAGTCCAGATTTTTGGCTCTCCCGAGACAGCACTGCTTTGTTTTGTTGAACAACTGGAAGCTAGAAAGTCTTATATTCCCATTTCTACAGAGTGTGAGGAGGTTCAAAGAATCTGCTAGGAAGGACAACAGTTTATACAGTATTCCTATGGTTTTGCAATACAATTTAGAATCACAGAATCATAGAATCGTAGAGCATCCCAAGCTGCAAAGGACGCCTAAGGATCCTCAAGACCAGCTCCCTGTTTCCTGCAGGATTACTTGAAAGTAAATTGCATAACTAAGATCATTGTCCAGATGCCATGGTTTAGCATAGTTCGGGTTTTTAGTAAAGAGGGCATCAGCCACGGAACTGATTCTCTTGCAAAGAGGTGCTTACAGCTTTCTCCAGACCCAATAGAACCAATCAACCGGCTAGTTTGAATACTGGCAACTTTTTAAGCCACTTAAGAAGCTTGACACGCCTCTGTGATCCACATTTAAGAACGAACAAAGCCCGGGAAAGCTCTCTTGCTTCTGGCTTTCGGACAGGTAACTGGGGGTGGCCTGCAGGCGGCCCAGCAGGGCCAGGCCTTGGCCCGGCTGGGTCAGCCGTGGTGTGGCCCTGTCCCATCCGTGGACCCTCCCCCACAACCCTGCTCCGTGCGGGCAGCCCC
>NW_008236932.1:6316466-6341474 GCF_000691975.1 Corvus brachyrhynchos | reverse complement strand
TCTCCATAGCATGAGCAAGAGAGACTCCTCTGCCTAAGTGAACTGAAAAAGGTTATCATAGAGGTGGTAAACTGACTGAAAAATCTCAAGGGTTGTTTTTTTATATTGTCAGTGGGAGAAGGGAGAAAGGTGGGGGGAGGAGAAGTGTTCTGAAGGTGTGGTCTGATTTTTTTTTCCTTTTTTTTAGGTCTGTTAATAAACTTCTTTATATTCTTTTAAGTTTTGTGCCTGCTTTGCTTTGCCTAATTGTTATCTCACAGAAGGAAAATAAGTAAGTAATAGATATTTTGAACCAAACCACTACACTGTAATTGGTGTTTCCGCCCAGTTTACAAACTGACCCCGCTACATTAGACATTCCTTGAACTCTGACAGGCTTCATGCCATGACAACTTTCCTGCGAAACCTGTTCCGATGACTGACCATGCTGTCAGTGAAGACCTTTTCCTAATCTCCAGTATGAATTTTCCATGATGCAGCTCCATTCTATTTCCTTGTGTTCTATTGCTGGCCACTAGACAGAGGAGATCAGTGCCTCCCACAAGTAATTTGTGCAAAAACTTTCCCTCTTCTTCCTTCCCAGCCCCAGACTCACCAACAGCCTTTTTTTCTGGATAAAGACATAATTAGCAGGAGCTGTTGTTACATCACTGACACTTAACAAATGTTACCTGAGTCCTCATCACTTATTTCAAGAGGAAAAATTCCAAAATTTTTTGCTCTGTAACAGAGGAAGACACAGTGTCAATTTTCAGAAACACCACCAGCTCAGCTTGTTTGATCTAGGAAAGATGCTGGGGTAAACTGTGTGGTTTTCACTGCCACCTATTACCAGAAGCTGTAGCTTGAGGAACTTTAACATTTATTTACACCCCTATATATCAAATAATACTGTGCATATGCACTGGTCTGCATAGATGAGGTCATTTCTTCTATCCTTTCAATCCTTTCACAGCATCTTTTCACTGCTCCATCAAACCAGAATGGTGTTTAAGAACAACTGCTGGTTTCTTGTTAAAGACAGTCCTCTTATTACTGGCATATGTACCATTTTCTTCACAGACCCCATGCTCATTAGTTTTCCCCTGTTTCCTCCCCTATGACCTGACTGATAGAAAAGTGCTTATTATGCATCCCACAGCTATTATTAGAGGAGAAACAGGAAGTATAAATGATATTTAATAGCTTTCTTAAAAGTTTTATATTAGACTCTATGGGAGGAATATTTGGTCAATCAATCAAACCTCTTTGTAGTCTCAAATTGCCTGTCAGCTATCCCAAAACACTACCAGTATTTTTGCAATGTCCCTTCAGCTATTTTCAGGAATGCTTTTGATAAGATTCTAATTGACATATTTATGCAAGCAGGCTTTGTAAATAAATAAAAATTACTTTAATGGTTTTATTTACTAGTACGTTTTCAGACAGATTGAAGTGTTCTGTTTTCCAAGGCACCTCATTCTAGAAAATCTCAACTTCTTTGTCTGCTGAATTGTGTAACAGCTCACACACTCTCATCGTGCAGTTATCATTATGAGAGAGAATTTGCTGTGGCAGATATCTAAAAAGCACTGCCAGCCAACAAACCTTTAAAAGTCACATTTTCCTCCAGAGAAATTCACTGAGTCATCATAATATGACAAGTGTGTGATTTCTTCTTAAACCCAATAGCTATTTTAAAGCACTAAAATTGCAGACTTCATTTCAATGAGAATGAGTGAGATTGAGGTATTTGAGAACAGAAAAAGTTTAGATGGCAAGGATGGAGAAGAATTAGACAGCACAAAGTGGGAGGAAAATCCAGAAACAAGAACAGAAGAAAGTAAAAAAAAAAAAATCTCAAACACACAAACCAAAAAAATCTGCCTAATTTGAAAGCAAAATCTGAAGTAGGATCAAAAATTATATATTTTTCAATCCTCTGAAGTGGAAGAAATAAGAATTTTGCTATAGTTTAGAAATCTGTATCACTTCTGAAAATCTAAAAATTATAACCACTTCAAAATTACAAATAAAATCTTAGGAGGTTTTAGTGATTGGTATGTTAAATTTGTATCTTAGTTCAATATAATTATTATATTATGGAATTTCTGTCTTATGATAACATAAGCTCCAAAAATTTATAAGAATTTGCAAACTACTACACACCTTAAAGTAAACATGCTTCTTTTCATGGGTTCTTTTAATTTCTTTTCCCAATATTACTAATGGAGAAATCAAGTGGTATTTCATTGCTTCATTTAGCAAATGAGTGCATTTGCCTTTTATTCTAAATTTTTTCTTCTGATCATGTTTCTCCACCAGGAATCTGCTGGCCTGTAAAATCCAATCCTTTACTTCATGACTATGCAGCTTTGCAATGCTCTCTTTTATTCTAATAGGCAAAAAGGAAAAATTTCTTTGTCCAGAAGGTCACACAAAACTTATTTCAAGGACTGGAGCTTTCCTCTTGAATATGGAATAAGAAATAGTACTTTCCCCATATTATTTAGCTATGCAAAGGCTATCTCTCCCAGGCGACCTGACAGAGACCTAGTCAACACCATCCGTAATGAAAATCAATGGCACCAAGTCACTAAACAATTACTCCATCTTCTTTAAAAATGCACGTGTCTTCAAAAAAGCAAGGATTCAGAGACTGATTAATTTGCCATTTGCTTTGGAGATTGCACAAGTTGCATTATTTAAGATGTTGCCTTTACTTTGTGTTCTCAAAGGATGGACCAAGATCAAAGTCTTATAGTATGTTGTGTCTCCTAAACAAAAAAAAAAAGGTGACTGGGTGACTAGATGATGGGAGATACAGATCTGAATCATGGCTGTGGAATTTTCGTAAATACCCGTTTGTGTATTTTCTTAATAAACATTTTTCTTTTGAACACAAACCCTACAATTATTTAGCTTTTCAAACTTCCAAATCTGGGTTGATATTAAAGAAGGCATTTTAGATAGAATAATTTAAATGCAAACCCAGAAAAATACTAACAAAAAATAATTAGAAATTGCAACCAATTTTGATTAGAACCAAGCACTAAAGAACCCTTTAAAGATTATATTTTCAGAAGTGTTTTTAAACGCTGGGAATTCAGCAGACTTATACTTTTTGTAGTCTCCTAGTACAGTGTCAAATCCAAAGCAATTAGTGACGTCACAATTTTGTCACAATCTTCCAAGTGGGGAGACTGCATATTTTTCATTTCCCAAAAGATCATGTCTAGAAGCCTCTGCAATCATGTATAACAGATATTTGGAGGAAACTGTATATCTAAGGTAATCTGGGTACTGAGTGTAAAAACTGAGTGGCAGTTTCTGTATTTGCCTGGATATAAAACTAATTCTTAAACCAGCTTTTCAGAATTAATGCATTACATTCAGAAAGCAGCCTACCTTGCTTTAAGTAAAATTATGTCACAGGATCAAGAAGTTTTGTGACAAAGAATCTCAACATGAAGGTGAGATTTTATACCAGGGCCTGGTTTAGCAGGACAAGGGATAATTATTTTAAACTGAAAGAGAATAGATTTAGATTGGATCTAAGGAATAAACTTTTTATGGTGAGAGTGGTGAGACAGTGTAACAAGTTACCAGAGTCATGGGTGCCCAGTCACTGGCAGTGTCCAAAGTCGTGCTGGACAAGGCTTTGATCTAGTGAAAGATGTCTCTTCTTGTGGCAGGGGGTGGTGGAACAGATTACCTTTAAATATCTCTTCCAACCAAAACTATTCCATGACTCTAGGATTTCATGACTTTTCAAGTTATTTTCACTTGTCCTTGACACTGGAATAAACAGGTCTGCTAACACTTTGCAGTGGTAGACATGTAGCAGTTCAAGTTCCAAACTACTTTCAATATCTAAATAAAGAATCATTAAAAGATGTTGGATATGGCTCTTAAATGGAAAGAGATCAAGACAGAATAAAAACAGGTTCTTGGACTTTGCTGTGTTGCTGAGCCTATACAGCAATGACAGATAGAGATGGACACATTTTTTCTGAATTATGTAAAAAATCTGATAAGCCCTGTCTAAGACAGAGAGGGCTAGAAGTGTAGATTGAAGTGTAATAAATAGTTTCCTTGGGAGAAGGATGGGCTTCTTCCTTATGCAAGCAGCAATATAATGATTGAGAGAATGCTAATGGCCAAGGTTTGCCCTAGCTGGAAGGAATGGTCCCAGCAGGGAACAGAGGAGGCTTTCAGTCTCATATAACATTTTGGCTGTTCACTTCCTCCCCACCTAATTTCTCTCCTATTTCTTTAAAGTATCATCTAAACCACTGTGGATCTACTGTTCACACTGAATTTTTCAACAGGAGATCATAGGTTTTAAACAGCAGCTTTCTTTCCAGTATGCTTGATTTTTGTCCTTACTCTCTACATTTACACATACCTCAAAAGATAGATACTAGCGATACTAGGATAAATAATAAATACTTATGTACATACGTATATGTATATATGTATTTTATAATATATATTGTATATATGTGTCTGTGTATATAAACTTTAATGCCTATGTAGTTATTTCATTCTCTTTTTTCCTAATTGCTTTCAGTTCTTTCCAGAGCCTTACTGTGCTCTAAAACAGCTCATGTAACCTTCATACTATTATAAAAGCTCTTCTACTATTTTTTATATCATACCCAACTTCTTCTGATTTTTCACTTGTAGTTTGGATACTAATCCCTCTCAGCACAGAAAGGTGTATTTGGATGAGCTTGTGCTTTTGTTCCTGAGGTTATTATTTCTGCCTTTCAACAGGTGTGCAGTTCAGTACTCAGTGACCTTTTCTGAGGGATCAATTTTGTAACCATTACAAAGGCATCACTTATGTGATCTGATTTCTGTAATATCTGACAAATTTACTTCAGATTCGTTATGCGGAAATAGGGAATGATCTTGCAATATTGTTTGCTGCAATCACAGGATTAGGACACAGACTGGCGTACTATTACAATGAAACATCATGTAGACTGTGTAGAGACAAGTCAAGAAAACTTGTCACCATGATATGGCATTACCAGAGCCACCAGAACTACTAGAGCCCTGATGCTGGGATATATTTAGACATCTAAAAGTATTGATCATGCACCATCCAACCCTGTCATTAAGTCAGTGAGAACTGCTTGATTATCAAGGCTTTTGTAAAATCAAGCTGTCAATTCAGAGACATAAACATAGATTTGGAAATCAAACTTAGGCATAATTTTTAAAAAAAAAATTGGCATTAGGAGACAAACATGACAATGTTAAAGGTCATCTGCAAATCAAAGAAAATTGACAAGAATGCTGTTTCTGACATAGATTTTAATGGCTGACTCCAAAGCGGTAGAAAATCCCAAGTTTTAATGTAGTTTCTCTCCTAAATCAATTTATTTATGGTTCATATTATTAATACACATGCTTGAAATGACACTGAATGCAACTTTCAAATTAAGAGCATTTCTTATTTTCTTTTAGAAAGCCATAGTAGCTGATTTTTTTTGTTTGTTTGTTTCTTTGGTGTAAGTTTGAGTGAATGTTCTTGCTCTTTTCTTCAGTTAAAATTAACACTGCCAAAAATCTTGGACCTTTGCTTCTTTGAAACTCTATTAAATAATTCATACTGCAAAAGGAACTCTAAGTTCTTGCTCAGAATAATAATAAAAAAAAGGTCCTTAGATATCTGCATTTTGTCAAGTTGATGCTTCCAGACTGCTGTCTAAACTAAACAAGAGCTGTGAAGGAACTGTGGTGACACAGCACTCTATAACGGTGGTGTAAAAGCCTCAAGTGCAATGATATTGCAGGACTAATCCTGTAAAACTGATGGATTGCAGAACTGAAGCTATAAATCTTATGAGGAGTGGCTGAGGGAGCTGTTGGTGTTTAGCCTGGAGAAAAGGAGGATCAGGAGGAACTGCTTCACTCTCTACAATTACATGAAAAGAGGCTGTTGAGAGCTAGGAATTGGTCTCTTCTCCCTGGTAACAAGCAACAGGACAAAAGGAAATTACAAGTTGCATCAGTGAAGGTTTAGATTGTATATTAGGGAAAGTTTCTTCATTACAATGGTTATTAAGTATACAGGCTGCCCAGGGAAGTGGTTGTGACACCATCTTTAGAGGTATTTTAGAAAACTGTGGATGTGGCACTTGGAGACATGGATTAGTGATGGACTTGGCACTGCTGGGCTAGCTGGACTCAATACTCCTAAAGGTCTTTTCCAACCTAAATGTTCCTATGACTGTGAATCTATTTACTGTGTGCATAATCAAATGGGTTTTCTCCTCTGTTACTAGGTGCACACATATTTGTTCCAGGGAAATGACTGTAACTGTAAGATTTTTTTTAATAGCAAATACACTTTCTAGCTGGTTTTGCTCATAGGGTCAGTAAGGAGGAAATCAGGATTGATCTTGTTGTTGGTTAGGCCTCCACAAATACGACAACAAATTTCTGTATAGATTCTTCTAGATAAAGTAACCTACTCTCATCTGAGGAAGAGAAATACTGCAAGTATCTCAAATAGTTGGACTGAAGAGAGAGAAAGCAGTCTTTCCTTTAAGACACATGACTGGGATTTATGTAATGGGTACTTTGTTGTTGCCTTTACCATTTTTCTCCCTCAGTGTGGATCTCTGTTTGGTGCCTAAACCCTTATTTGCACTGTGCTAGCTCTTCTACACAGGGCCTAAGGCTGCAAGAAAAGAGGAAAAAAAAAGGTATATATTCAACTTTAAAAGCTGAGTTGTTCCATGCCATTACTCACAAACTTTGATGAAGAAATTAGTTAAAAATTTGAGTAGCTTTCTGAGAAATCCCATTGTGTTTCCAGGCAGGTAGGCCCTGCAATCCCAGTGCCGTGCACCCAGGCACTTGCCCTGGACACAGGCAGTCGGTGGGTAAGTGCACACCTGCATGTGCCCCACAGTGTCTGTCACAAGCCCTGCCAGCAGAAACCATCCTGCTCACACACCCCCAGGGTGTGCAGAGGGATGGGACACATTCTGGCTCCTGCTGATGGCTGGGGAGACAACAAAGTGTGTGTGCCTGGAAACACACACTGCACACTGCAAGCTTTCTGTTGTGCTTTCATGCAGTGCCCAACACAATCTTAGCTGAATCATTTGCAGAATGTTTGTACTACTTGCATTCTGCTTTATACTTGCCAGTTTGTAGCATCTTAACCTTTTTTGTTGTCCTGAAATACTAAAATAAATACTAGTACAAATCAACACTAATGAGGTTATTTGCAGAAATTACACCGTGTATTCATACGGTGGCTTTTGCTTGTAGCTGGATCAAATAATCTACATAAGTTTAAAACATTATTACGAAGTAAACCCCAACTCTTTGTAACTCTATGTTACACCGAAAAATCACTGTAAGAATATATAATCCCCATATTTATAAGTGGCTTTACTATCACCGGGAAAGAAGAAGCAATTAAAAATAAAATTAATAATTAAAAGTTCAAAGCCTATCAAAGCCATTATAAAAAAAGTAGCAAAACAGTATGTCATAGATCCTCCAAAAGTTATCTTCTTTAATGGAAGATTGATTAAAAATTAGAAGCACTAAAATGAATTGCCACCTCTAAGGGATCCATACAATTCAATCTAAAAATACTTTTATATCAAGAATTTCCCAGCTTATATTTCTCTTTACATAATTACAATATAGACCAATAATTTTCATTACAATATAATGGACCTGTCATGAAAGCACAGTAACATCACAGTCCTGTGTTTCAGCAATTCAGGATATTGTCTTTGTTTAGTTTTCTTTGGCAAGTGGTGCTTTTGAGATTACTTTACTTCAGTGGAAACATTTAAAAAATAAGTATCTCATTTGCTTCTTCATCTCCCTTTGCTTTTTAAGATTCTGGAGGCATTAGAGTTTGTTAAGGAAAAAGACTGAGCTTCCCATGGGCATTCCCCTTTTTTGGAGTGTGTTAATGAAACTCAGATTTCAAAAAATTGACATGATATTCTTTCTGAGTGCCATGTAAATTTACTTGTGTACAACAAAGGAGACTCCTACTATATAGCTGGGTACAACTGAGGTGAAATTACAGACTCCATGCTGTAGATCTTTGCCCTGCTTCTTTATGGGTCCTGTATTGATGACATTATTTCCCAGAAATACAATTTGTATCTCAGTATCCTGATGTCATCACAAAACCTCTCTTTATTTTTGGCAGTTCTGGGAATCTGGAGAGGTCCCAGCTGACTGGAAGCTGGTGTACATTGTCCCAGTTTTCAAGAAGGGCAAGAAGGAGGACCCTGTAAACTACAGATCTGTCAGTCCCATTTAAGTGCATGATAAAGTTAAGAAGATTATTCTGGGAAGTATTTGAAAACACCTAAGGGTCTATACAGCCACTGATCACAGCCAGCATGGCTTCATGAGGGGAAACTCCTGCTTATCAAACCTGATTTCCCTTTGTGACAGTATAACCTACCTAGCACATCAAGGGAAGCCAGTTGATGTAATCCTTTTGGATTTCAGTAAAGCTTTTGATATTGTGTCTCACAGTGTCCCGCTGGACAAAATATCCATTGTTCAGCTGGATAAACACATCATGTGATGAGTGAGGAACTGGCTCACAGGTTGGGCACAAAGGGTTACAGTGTATGGGTTGACATCAGACTGGTGACCTGTCACTAGGGGGGTTCCACAGGGCTCCATCCTCAGCCCTGCGCTCTTCAACATCTTCATAAATAACCTGGACACAGGACTGGAAGGGATAATTAACATGTTCACAGATTATACGAAACTGTGAGGAGCTGTTTACTCTTTTACTCCCTCAAAAGCAGGGAAGCCCTGCAGAGAGACCTTGACAAATAAGAGGGCTGGGCAATCACCAGCTGTATGAAGTTCAACAAGGGAAAGTGCCAGATTCTGCTCCTGAAATGGGGCAACCCTGGATGTACAGACAGACTGAGGAATTTGATGCTGGAAAGCAGTGATGTGAAAAGGGACTGGGGGTCCTGGTTGATAGAAAGCTGAATATGAGCCAGCAGGGAGGGCCACCCGTGTCCTGGGGTGCATCAGGCACAGCATCACCAGCCAGGCAAGGGAGGGGATTGTCCCGCTCTGCTCTGCACTGGGGCGGCCTCACCTCGAGTGCTGGGGGCAGGTCTGGGTGCCACAACACAGAAAAGCCACTGAGCTGTTAGAGAGTGTCCAAAGGAGGGCACGAGGATGGTGAAGGGCCTTGAGGGGAAGCCGTGTGAGGAGTGGCTGAGGTCACTTGGTCTGTTCAGCCTGGAGAAGAGGAGACTGAGGGGAGACCTCACTGCAGTTACAGCTTCCTTGTGAGGGGAAGAGGAGGGGCAGGCACTGATCTCTCCTCTGTGGTGACAGTGACAGGACATGAAGGAATGGCCTGAAGCTGTGTCAGGCCAGTTTTAGGTTGGATATTAGAAAAAGTTTCTTGCCCCAGAGGGTGGTTGGGCACTGGAACAGGCTCCCCAGGGAAGTGGTCACAGCACCTAGCCTGATGGAGCTCAAGATGCATTTAGACAGAGCTCTCAGGCACGTGGTGTGGGCTGGTCTGTGCAGGGCCAAGAGCTGGACTTTGTTGATCCTTGTGTGACCCTTCCAACTCAGCTTATTCTGTGTCAGAAGTTTTTGTACTTGTTCATGTCATGCATCTTCATTGCCCCTCTGCTTAAAAGGGATTTTCTTGCAATTGTAATGTTTGTAATGTTTGTAACCACAAACATATTCTTAGTTTACAAAGAGTGACTAGCAACAGATTCAACTGTCCATCATACTATGAACTAGTCACTTTTCCATGACCAGCCCTTTGCAAATATAAGTATAGACAAACAGACATCCTTTTAAGAAATCATTGTACTGCACTTTCCTTTTGTAAATCATGTCAACATACTTCTTAATGATAGACCTGCATGGTTCTTTAAAATAAAAGTAATACATTAATATTGTGACAGAAAGTACATATCATCATCAATTTTAATTTTCTGTAGCAAGTCATTACATTTCTAAATTTCTTTCTGATGTTTAAATTAGAAGGGTTGGTGGGGGCTAGCAGTTGTTATGACACGGGCCTGAAGAAGTCTTTACACCCAAAACCATATTTAGTAGGTAGATCCTTTTCATATAAGGCTGTAAATATATCATTTATTTCATATTATTCCATGGTAGTGCCACCAATCATAGATGTGATAAAGTAATCTAGGATTAGGAAAAGTGTCAGTTTTTATTCCCTATTCTTTCTTCTGTGGAAATTGTCACCCTTGAGCCACAATGCAGACTGACCTACACATCCCTGTGAGCAGGAAAGGAAGTCAGTGCCCTGTGGACCTCTTTGTTTATGTAACCTGAGTGGTCTAAAACTGTAGGAAGAGGACCAGCTCTGTAGCAGCCCTTTTATCTTTCGCTAGAGTAGAGTGCTGCAGGAATCAAGGGAAGTTGTCCCTCTGCTGACCCCTAACTGCTTAAAATTGAGTTAGAGGCAGCAGCAGTGTATGCAGTACATGCAAGCTGTATCTCAGGAACCCACCAACAAAAAAAGCAGCAGCAGGAGAATTGTTGTTATCTTGAGGAAACAGTGCCTTCCTGGGCTACTGAAGAGCTCATTCAGTTTCTTCTCAGTTCTTTGTCCTAGACTGAGCCTGAAATCTCAAACAAGGAATTCCCTGATAGCTACTATGGCATGTTATCACAGTCAAATCTCAGGAAAATTCTGCAAATAAATGAGGTGTTTCAGAGGTGTGAGCTGGTTTGAAAAAGACTGATTCTACTACAGTAGCAATAAATGTCTGATTCCTTGTGTTTAAGGTTTCCAGAAATGGTTTTATTTTAAGATACAGCTTTTCATCTCCATCATACCAATCTCTAGGCATGAAAAAAACAAATCCAAAATGTCTCCTAAAATGACAGCCTGCCTGCCCCAACTGTGGAGCTTCTGAAATCATGCTGAGCATCTCATTATAGGACTCTCAATTATGGTTGGCTTTCTGCCTGAAATTTACTTGTGAAGGTTGATTGATAACTTGAAGGAACTGCTTTTTTTCTTTTACACCGATGAATGACAGCTTCTGAAGAGACTACTTTGCAAAATGTCTATGCTTATAGTAGGCCAAAGTGTCTTCCTTGCTGTTCAGGTCTGATATCTAGAGGAGTATTTATAGCCAGAGGATGAAGAAAGGGGAATGTAATAGAAAGTAGCTCCAGTGCCCATGAGGATGAAAATGGGTCTTTACAGTTTTACTATTTTGGCCCCAAGCCTCATCAAAGGAAAGACGAAAATTCATTCCAAAAAAAAAAAAAACAAAAAAACCCCAAACAACAAAAAACCCAAACCCAAAAATCCCAAAACCCTATACAATAAGCTACTTCACAGCAATATATATATATAAATTTTTTTGGCTCAGCACTCCCAAGCTGCACTCACCCTTCTCACAGGAAGCAGCAGGTGAGTGCTGACCACAGAAGAGTGTTTGTCAGCTCCCTCTGGCAAACACAAATGTGGTGCAGGGTGTCTGCACTACTCATGTCAGCATGTCTGTGGATTTCACTGGTGTTCCTCACAGGGCGAAGGCAAACATTGATTTAGATTGCAATTTTGCCCATATTTTTAACATCCCTCTTTTGCAGAAAGATGAAATTTCTTCGTTTCAAAATTGTTTCATCCTCTTATTTCAGATTACTACCCAAAGACATCTTGATATGAACACTATCTCATGTGGAGTGGCAAACCATAACCGACTACTGTTACTATTTCTCTTAGTAAAAATAAATTTTTTAATGTGAGATGTCTTTCTAGTAAAATAATTGCATAATTGCATCTTACAGGTGATTATGGAGAAAATATTAACAGGTGGATTTTTTCCTTTGCTCATGAACAGGAACAATATTGATTTCTTGTAAAATGGATAAAAGAGTGTTAAAAATTAAGAATTATTTAATGGAAAAGAAAAGGGATGAGATATTATCTAATGTTAGCTCTTCGTTACTATTTTATCAGTGCTAGACATTTTTTGTGCATGTTTGTGCAATATCAAAGGAGAAGTAAGGAACTCCATTTTTAAATTTGATTTTAACAGCACCATTCCCACTGTACATACTAAAATTTAAATCACATGCATGAAATGTAAAGAGAATTTAAACTTAGATTTCCAGATACTACAGCTATATTAATCTTTAAAATATTGAAAATAATGTAAATCTCAAGATTACTTGTATTTTACAGTTCAGTAAATTGAAGCTGAGGTATCTACATGAAAACCAAATTATGTTTCACGTAATTTTGACTTAAAATAATCTATATTTTTTGGCAAAAATATGCATAAAAGACATCTGAACACTCTAAATATTTATTAGATACATTATGATTTTGCCAGTGTAAGCTGTACGCTTTTTGTCTCTGACAAGACATGGTTTTTATTCTTTCCCTTCCACAAATAAAAATATCCCTTTTCAGGAGAATTAAACTGAGCTGTTTTGATTGTAACTCAGCATTTTAAAGGATATACTTTAAAGTTTTCAGACAGTACAAACCATGAACTGATTTAGGGACAAAACAGTTCATTTCATGCATTTTCTCTCTAGCCATCTTTTCAGTAATTTTGAAAGAGGTTTATGAGGAGGCTTTGGTATTGTGTTTTGTATTTTTTTAATTATGTTTTTACCCTAAAGTAGTATATTTGAATGTTAAAATTCTTTAATGGAAGATTAATGATGCAGAAAAGATACTTCTTCCTTTGATTTTGGGAAAATTTATTCAATAAAATCTGATTGCTCTTCTTTTGGAAAGCCCTTGGTTTTTCTGGATTTTCTTAAATGGCTTTTGATAATAATCTGTAAGATGTTGTTAGGATGAAAAATTCACCTCATCAGATATTCTGTACAGAATGCAAAACCTTTCTTCTGATAAATCAGCTCTATTCTCAAAGTGACAATTCTTACTTTGAGTCTCAGGCTGTACTTCAGCTCGATAAATTTGGGGAACAGAAGAAAAAGCAGAGAAATACCTCAGAATGCAAACTGTAAGGGGAAAAAAAAGGAAGCTCTAGGTAAAGCTATATGTACGCTCTGTGCTGTGTAAGGATGAGAGTTTTGTTCTAAAATTTAGCTTCTTTTAGTTCATTTTGTATTTTCATTTGTAAGTCCCTAGCAGCTATTGCTGTTGACTTTAAAGAAACTGGTTGGAATGAAATAAAACCACAGAAATCTCTCCTCCTGCTCAGCTCAGCCCAGCCCAGCCTGTAAGTAGTCTTTGCCTGCAACAGATGTTTCTGTTTTAAACTTAAGGCAGATAAAACTACAGGTCACTATTTTAATTACTGCTCTGGGTGCAAACATCCCTACAGAACAGCACAGAAATGTGCCAGATGATGTCCACAACAAATTACTGACCTTTGTGGCCATATCACAACAGGAATTTTGAACTGTGAACAACCAAACAGGTTTATAAAGGCATGATTGATGGACTGCATGTTTGAGGGATTCCCCTGACCATTGCACAAAGAGGGGTCTCCACCAACCCAGCCCTGAGAGCTGCCATGTGCCTTCAGTCCATGGGGCCCACCGAGCACAGGGGCACTCCCCACGCCCTTTGATTGAGCAACTTGGATATTTAGAGGGACAGAGAACAGCAACATGGTCTGGGACGACCTGTGCTTTTGCCCCTGCCTTTGCTGATGACCAGTCAGGGTCAAAACAACCCTTGAACCTTTTCAATAGGAATAAATTTGATCCCTTTTGTTTTATGATCTCTGAGGCCACAGAGGAATTTTCATTATTTTTTTCACATAAGGAGCAGAGATATGCCTCTAACTATTTTATTGGGAAACACAGAAGAAGAAAGAACTAAGGTTTCTGTTTGTCAAAGAGCACATATACGTATTTAATTTCAGTGGGATGCCTTTAAAAATTATGATTTTTATGCACTAGGTCTATATTTTAGTTTTCAGGAAGTGAGAGGAAACAGGATCCAATGGCCAGGTAACCCAGCATAAAAAATAACTGCGTTAAAATTAGGTTAAGTTTTGGTCACCTATTTTTAAAATTCTGAGTATTGAGTTAACACCAATAAGTGTATTTTAGAAAATGCCCCTCATTTTTTTCCTTTTCTCATTTGGTCTTCAGTAGGTAGCCAATCCTTTGGATATCAGCAATTCTTTGGACCTCAATGAACACAGAAGCAGGAAGATTCGTCTTATGAAAACTATCAGCATCTGAATGATATACAAAATGCAGAAAGCATGTACTAAATAGAACTGGAATATTTCTTTAGAGGAAAGAAAGGATAGCACAGCTCTCAACACATGATAAGAGCCAATCACAAAATTATCACAACAGGTAAGTTTTTGCATGGCAAAGGATCCATGATTTGGCTTAAGATTTTATTCTGTGCTTTGACGTCCTGTCTTAACCAAGTATGTTTCCTTACACCAGTCTTCTCCCACTGCCTAGTAATACAATGAAAATCTTCATTAAGTTGTGCCAAAGATACAAGAATACCTTTAAAGGGTCTTGAAAGAGTAGTTCTTCTTAACAGTGGTAGTATTCCCCACAAAGTAAAAGATGAACAGGTGAGAGAAAGAGACCTACCTGAAAGTATGACTTACAGTCTGTTTTCATTCTGTATTTCATCATGACTGTACAACAACAAAACCAACAACAACATAGTTATTTTATCTTTCATAAAAGAGTACCATCTATTAATTCTGGGCTAATTATTTCTCATTAATTTTTTTAAATTGTTATATAAAAGGAAGTGGATTTTCCTGACGTTTGTTTATCAGAGAATTGTTTAGTAAAGAGGATCTGACTGAGAATGGCACTAATTAGGAACAGCTGTACTCCAGTTTCTATGGAGCCAAGGAATTGGATGCATTTAAATGAAACTAAGAATTAATGTGATTTTAGGTAAATTTAGGGATGCCATAATTCATACCCTTGGAGTTAGATATATACTTGGCATTTTTCTGAGTTAAGATATACAGGTCAAAAAATTTGTTATCATTATTTTTCTATTCACTAACAATTTTTACTGGTTTATTCTGTTTATAGAACTTGCTTGATATTTCCTTCACATCTGTGAATAATCTAAGCAGCAGCACACAAACAAAGCAGCATCTTGGCAATGCTGTCTGTTGCTCATGGGAGAACTGCAGGAGGAAGAAGTATCTAGAGACTTTTCTATGTAACTCACACAGGGCAAATATTTCTTGCCAGAGTAGCCCAAGGGCTGAATAGGAATGAAATACTTAGAACACTATCTTTTGCCAATTATTTTAGTAGTGTTAATTTGAGTATTTATGCATGGCAACATACAGAACATGACAATAATCTTTTATTTAGATCTTTGACAACATATATAATCACATCACTTACATACCCAATTCCAAGCAGTTAAAAGGATCTGAAGTTTTATGAAGGACAGGACAGAACATGCCAAATAAGGCAATACTTATCTTTAAACAGTTGAAAGGGATACTGAATTTTCTCAACTATCTACCAAATCAGTTACATAAAAGGCCAAGGCTAACGTAATATCTTGGTTTCAGTTCTCAAGTTCAACAAGCTATCATGGGAGTACATCATATGTAAAAATTTTCATCAGTATACCTATGGTAAATTACAGATAAGAAAAATTCTTTTACTCTTTCACCAGTAATGACATTATGGATTATGTCTGTACATACTGTTTTAAGAGAATTTTTCATATCTGTTCTCCATATTATTCAGTATCACTGTTGGGTAGTTCTGTTCCTTCTTTCACTCCTGTCTTTCCATCTGTGAAGAACTGTGAAGAAAATTTCAGTTATTCCTTCAAATCGTCTGAATTCAAAGTATTTCCCTAGATAATTAAAAGTTACACAGAAATAAAAACAAAGTCAACAATGTGAGAGAGAGAGCAAATGATGAAGGTATGACCCAAAGAAAGAACATAACAGCCTTCACACAAACTTTGAATCTTCATTTTTTCAGTTGTATTAACTTCATTTTAAGACAAAGGTCTTGCAGAGGTCTCATAGTGTATTTAAACAGTACTGCTGAGCACAGATCTGTGTCTTTCTCATTATTTTTAAATATATTTTCATGACTTTTAAAATAAACAGTGAAATTTTAAAGTCTAAAATTTGTGGAAGAAGCATTCAGTGAGTGAATGCACTGTGGAATAACATTCCATGATACTGGAATTATAGTATAATGTGGAACAGAATGGAAAGCATGGAATGATAATACATAGACACTTATTTACGACCAGTCTTACCCTATGTTTGAAACTCACCAGTGGTCCTCAGGACCAGATGCTTTTGTAGTCTGAAATACTTAAAGGGCTTGTTGATCTTTACAAGGTGGCATTGAATTGTCTCTCTCTTTTCATACTGGAGCCTTTACAGCTATGTAGACAGAATCTTAATGGGGCACAGAAGAGCCTAAAATTGACAGTGTTTATCCCCGCATCTAAAATCACAAAGCATTTTTCTTTTAGTTTCTTTTGTTTTCTATTGTGTTGGGCAGCCCCTTTCTGACTTAGGTAACTGCAGCCCTTGGCTTTCTGTCTCGCTTAGATGCCTTGGCATGTTAATACAATTAAGTCCTTGAAGACTTAATTACCAATGGGTATCACAATAAATATTTTACTCCCTAAGAGCACTATGGATGTGAAGAGAGGGGCTGAAAGTCTGTAGCAGACATCTTAGATCTGCCAAAAAGAAAATACTTCAGGTACTACAAAATAGGCCCTTTGATCAGCAGAGAAAATTTCAGTTCAAATAATAAGGGCTTCATGCATAGTTTAAGTGCTTGTTAATGGCTGGCTGACACTGTTAGTTAGAATCAATGAATCTCCTGTACTCTTTCTTCTTTTTAGTTTTTTGTGTAAAATACAAACAGTTTGCTTTGAAGGCTCTGCTTTCCAGATGAAGAAAAATTTGCATTTTTACTTGGTACTTTTTTTTTAAAAAAAGTACCAGATTTCCACTCCATTATTTATTTTTACTGCCCAGAAAAGCACCTGGATTTTTCTGCACAGAGTTATCAGTATAATTAGATTTATTCTAAGCACTGGGTTACCCCTGAGACCTATAATGACAACAGAAGTTATTACAGAAGTATTTCTAGAACATTAGATTTACTTCTTTGACACAGTCATAGAAGGACTTAGAAATGTGGCGGGGTGGGGGGGGTTGTTTATTTATTTTGTTGGTATTTTTTTGAGGAAAAAGGAAATAATAACATTCCAACAGGTTAGTAATACCAGTGGAAAGATGTTACTTTTTATATCTACTGCAGTAAGTTAATTACTGTACCTGTGTTTGTTTGTTTGTTTGTTTAAATTTGTTTCCATATAATCATATAATTATAGAATTATAGAGTGGTTTGGGTTGGAAGGGAGCTTAAAGATCCTTAATTCCAATCTCCCTATCCTGGGCAGGCACACTTTCCACTAGATCAAGGGCTCATAGTCCCATCCAGCCTGGTCTTAAACATGTCCAGGGACGTGTTTAAACTTCTCTGGGCAAGCTCTTACATTGTCTCACCATCCCTACAATAAAGAAATTCTTCCTATACATATAATATATAATCTAAACCTACTGATCTTCAGCTTAATTCCCCCTTGTCCTATCACTACTTGACCTTGTTAAAAGCCCCTCTTCAGTCTTATTATTAGACTCCTTTAGGTACTTGAAGGTGGTATAATTCTACCCAGAGTCTTCTCTTCTCCAGGCTGAACAGCCCCAACTCTCTCAACCTGTCCTCAGAGAATTAGTGCTCCAGCTCTCTGATCAGCTTAGTGGCTATCCTGTGGACTTGTTCCAACAGGAAAACATCTTTCTTCTACTGGGGACTTCAGACCTGGACTCACTACTCCAGTAAAGCTGGACAATAACTATCCTTTACACTGCAAAAATCTTTGATTAATGCTCTAGTTCAGTACTGGTGTAGCAGCTGGAAATTGATTTTTTCTGCATGGTCATCATCATATTTTTCAAAACAATACACTGAGTCCCACTGTCAATCCCTTCCTGTATCAGTTTGATACTTCTTCATACTATTTCCATACTACTTCAAAGGGATGGTTCCAGGTAATAACATTCTGGATAGCTCTGAATTAGGCAGAGCCTAGTTTTTCAGCTCTGTTTCTAGGGGAAGTGCACTCAGAGATCACCAGTTCTGGAATCAGAATCCAGTTCCAAAATCAAAAGTTGCTTTCACAGAAAGTAAAACTACCTAGAAGGAAAAGCTGAATTAGTTAAAACAGATACGAACATAGTTTCTTAGTTAATCACAAACAGGGAATTCTATGAGTTGTATTTGGGAAAAAACCTCACAAACAACCTACAAAATGCTTAAAACCCTTGCAACCCAAAATACCAAAACCCCCAACAACAAAACATATTTAATTTTAATAGTATTATGAAATCTAGAGGATTTAATTGGTCCCAGTTGACCAAATTCAGCTACTAGTAATGTGCAACATTCATTTCTGTAAATCTGTCTACACTCTTTTAAAACACCTTTTTTTTTTTTTTTATTCTTCCCTGGTTTTTACATTCTACAATGTCTCTTTTGTATACATCTAATAAGCAGTTGAAAGTCTTGCTCCTAAATATTACATTGTCCCAATGAGCCTTCTGTTGTTAAATAAAGGTTTTAATTTCAAGTTACAGGATTTGTTTTTATGGATAACTTGCAACCTTTACTATAGTCAAACCACTACCAGGCTTCCATCCTCTGTTTTTCTTTAGAATTATTTTCTTTGCTTTTTAGCTTCTACACCACACTTTTTGGTATTTGGTTCACAAATTACAAGAAAGACCTCTTTTAGCCAAGCTTCTGAGATGAAACTGATATTAGAACTAGGGATATTAACCTGTTAACCTTCCCCTTCTCTTTCCTCTTCCTTTTCTTCTTCCTCTTCCCTTTCCTCTTCCTCTTTCCTTTTCGCTCATCACCATGTCATATTACAATTTCTCCTGTGTGGTATCTATCTCTTTATGTGTGTGTGTCTCATAATTTAACTTCATCCCAGCAGCCAAGCCCCACCAGCCATTCTTTCTCTCCCTCACCCGTGGGATTGAAGATCAAAAGAGTAAAAGTCAGAAAATTCATGGGTTGAGATAAAGACAGTGTAATAGGGACACCAAAAGCCATGCACACGAGCAAACAAAAACAAAGAAAGGAATTAATTCAGCACTTCCCATGGGCAGGCAGGAGCTCAGCCATCTCCAGAAGAGCAGAGCCCTATCACATGTAATGGTGTCTTGGGAAGACAAACATCATAAGCCCAAATATCCTTCCTTCTTCTTTCTTCCCTCCACTTTATATACTGAGCACAATGTCATATGATCTGTAATCTCCCTTTGGTCAGTTGGGGGGAGTCACCTGCCACAGCTGTGTCTCCTCCCAGCCTCCCATGCACCCCCAACTTCCTCACCAGCATGGAAGTACAAACAGCAGAAAAGGCCTTGGCTCTGTGTAATCTCTGCTCAGCAATAACAAAAACATCTCTATCAACCCTGTGTTCAGCACAAATACAAAACACAGCCCCATAGCAGCCACTGTGAAGAAAGCTAGCTTCACCTTAGCCTAAACCAACAGACTGTCTTCTGCCTATTCATTAAGACTTACTTTTGAACAGACACAATACCTTCCTGTTGTTAAAATATTGCCCAGTCAAACTATGTGAGATCATGATATCCATGATCCCTTAAAACCAGTGGAGAAGTTGAACACATCCTTCTGTCCTGAGTGAAGGCCAGAGGCTTCTCTCTTCAGGCAGGGAACAGCCCTCACTCTTCCTTCACCCCTAGTGAAACACCCTTTGAAAAAATTAGGGAAAGTTTAACTTATTATAAGACAGCAGCTAGAAAGGACAAGAGAGAATTAAGGTAATGGATAGATCTGACTTTTTTTTTCCTAAGTTTCTTTTGGCTTACTGGGAACTAAGCAGAAGCAGGCAGTGCAGAGACAGGTTTGTGCAACTGCAAAGACAGTTGTGTAACTACAAAGAGTATGTAATTTCTGCCAGGCAGATAAGAAATAAAAAGAATACCTCTTATAAACTAATTTGGAGCTAGTGGCTTGATTTACTAAAGACTCTGCAACTGCTCACACACACTGTTATCAGAGTTAATATATACATATAAAGCTCCTTGTATGGGATAGTGAAGTATTATCTCATCTTAAGAAGTGAATACAAAGTTGAGCCAAGTCAATCCCACTGGCCTATCAGCTCTCTAGTTTTTCCTGCTACCCAAAATTCTAAAACACCCTGAGTACAAGTATCACCCATTTCAGCTGTTGTTCAATCTGTTTCCCATGTCTCAGAGCAATTAGCATCTGCCAAGTGGAACCTAAGGGTTCATGTGTTTCTGTTGCTAGTATCCTGAAGTTTTGCTCTGCCAGACCATGACTTGCACTAGCTTAGTTCGGTGTGTCTGAGGTTACTCAGGATGCAGGGAGAGCTGCAGTAGGTAGTAACCATAAAATTGACAGCATTTATGTAGACAAGACAGACTGTTTCTGTTTAGAAGAACTGAAATTATGCTGAAATGATACATGGTTTTAAGTAGTGACGCCTGTGGCCAAAGTAACAATTCTGGTTTTGAAAACTGCGATAGCATTTTAAATGTGCAAAAGTGTTACAAAAGGGAAAGCCTAGATGGTAATTCCTAAGATTAAAAAAGTCAAGACCAAGTTCTTAGAATTAGAGGAAATCATCTTTGGGGACTGCAAGATAGAACATAGACACTAATTTGTGGATTGAGTCACATTTGAAGAAGAGTCTAGTGCTGTTGTGTAACCGAATGTACTTAGCAGATCTTCCTCGTACGACAAAATTATTTCTCATGGGATAGCTCATCTTGTGCCATACATGCCTGTAAAATAGGAGTTTGAAAGCATAACTTATCAACATACAAGCATGTACAACATATAAGCATGAGGTACCACACACTGCACTACAGATGACTTTCTAGATCACTGGGAAGGGTATTTACTGGTGACATTAATGCAGAGGTACTAGATCCCAGATTTTGGGCATTTGAATATCAGATCAGATGTAATGTAGGATCAGCCACTTCCATGGAATTATAGCAGAAATAGCATTGTTTCATTGTAACTTTTCAGAATTAGAAAACAAACACATTTTCTGGAGTAGATAGACAGTCTGTCTTCAGCTGCCCTGACATGAGAAGTTTAAGCACAGGACTAAGTGGTCTAACACAGCAATGCTCTACGAGAACACATAGAGCACAAGAGCAAGAAAATGCCCTTCTACAGCTGACACAGTATTTCAAGTGAATTTTGAAGTACACATTACACTGAATAAATTTCACATTTTATTAAGATTAGCATATCAAATTTCATTTTTCGGGGTGGTGGGAGAGAACAAGTAAGAACATGCTTGTTTTTAGAGAAAGACTGTGCCATACCATTGATTTAACACAAGAACTCCAAACACCAAGGTAAAAGAGATGGGAAAATCTCTGCTATCAAAAAAGTCTACATCTTCGTAAGCAGATATATACTGAATGTCCCTGAGTATTTTTTTGGAAAATGCCACTAACTTTCTGTATGAATACACATTCTGAATAAGAATCTATACGTCAAAAGGTTTTCACATGAGTATAACCTGACTGAAACAAGTTGCCCCATTCAGCTAACTTCACAACTGGCTTCTAATATTACAAGTTGTTTCTTTAAAATTCAGCAATTATTCTCAAAAGCAGATGCCTTTTAAAATAACTAGATGGTGTCTGTTGCTGACTCCAAAACTGCACCTTATAATGCCTGAGCAAGGGATAAAATATTTATCATCTTAACAACGCAGTGGTATGTTATAGAGAAATTGGGGTGCCTAACAACGAAATTATAGACTACAACAGAAGAGACTGGCATAGCTTCAAATATGATCACATGGCATTTCCATATGTGATTCATATTTCTTTGAATACATACCTTCAGTTAACTTTCTGTGTCTGACGACCCTTTCATTCCCTTTTATCTACATCCTTGTTCTATCTTTTTGTTAAAAGGGGAATTGTCCTTTTGAAAACCAGTCTTCCGTAGTCAGTCCAAAGCAATTGGTTTCCTTTATGTCAACCTTTTAACCAGAGAAAAAAGGTATAGGGCACACAGAAATTATCAAGGCAATTGAACCTGAATGTTTCACATAGAGAATTAACATTGTTAGGTGAAGATAACATCTCTAGCCCTGAGAAGTTTTTATTGTGAAATGGTTTTCTTATCAGTGAAGTTAATGAAGATGTCAGCAAATGGGATGAGATTTTGCCAAATGGAATTGCTTTCACCTCCGATCCAGCTTGGAAAAGGTGTTAATCAGTACATTAATCTTATCAGCAGCTAAGAAGATGGCTTTGAAACTGGCCATTTCTATTTTTCATTAGGAAAAGCTGAAAAGATAATTATTCTCAAAATCCATATTACCAATATAATTCTTCCTTCTCACTCTGCTTCAAGAGCATACTTTTTGCAAAGATATGACAAGGATGAATATGTGGGAAGTGGAAAGGTAGGTAAAAGGATTACTTGCAAATGTGGCTGAAATTTCCTTGCAGTTTTCAAGACATTCTTGATCAGTCTTTTTCACTTAGAGTTATGAAAATACTGGGGAAACCTTTGTATGTGTAGCCATGCATAAAATAGCAATTTCTCTTATAGAAAATCTATAATATGACTACTTAAAATTATAAAGATAGCATGACTTGATCAAGATTTGCAGGATCATGCATGCCAGCCAGTATAGTGGTTGATTAGCAAGAAAAATGAAATTTTAATTGACCCTGTGATTGTGTGATTCTGTTATCTTTGTGAAAGACTGTTGTTATGCAAAGTGCTTAATTCTAAGTGTTTAGGAATAACTTTACATTCCAGAATACTGGAATGTATTGAGTTTGGCTTGTGTGATAATTTCAGATAACTTTGCTACAGAAACGATATTGTCATTTACATCTGTCCATCTTTTGCGAATCTTATTTTATGCTGTGAGTGTTCCTTGAAAGTGAGAAGATATGAATTCATGAGTGCTAATCAAATCCTGCTGCTGCTGAAGGAGGTATTACACTTAAGTAATAGGTCAGAAGAAATATGATGTTATGTTTGTTTTGTTTATGTTAACACAGGGTTCTTTCTTTTAAAACTAACACACACATGAATAAAACATCACTTTAAAAATGTTTGTTTGCTTTGCTCTAAATAAAATGCAGGAAGAAAAAATTAGATAAGGTCTTAGTGTGAGGGCAAATAAATCAGGGTCAAAACTCTAAATCTGCCGCTAGTTTTTTGGCCCTGAACAAGAGAGAAAATGCTTTTGAAGTATTTGAAATGGCTGGCAGTGGAGTGGGAAGAGGTTGTTCTAAGGCTTCTGCTTGAAAGAGCATGTAAAGGAAGACTCAGAAAATTTTGGGAGATTTTCAGATAAATCTCCCAAATAATGCAGGTTGAAACTCTGACGCTATTCTCCACCTCAGTTCCTTCTCTGAGCAATGAATATGACAGATCTCATACAGACAGGAATCTTTAACAGAAAAATTCATTCATGGCTGTAAATTACCTAGATAGATTGATCTAAGTGAAAAGAGAGGATTCTTCATCTCAAAAGGAGGATGAAGTTCAAACTATCTAGTAATATTTAGGATTTCTAGAACTAGTTATATTCCTTTTACTCAAGGGCCAAAATAGAACAGTTTTACACCTGGAGGTTCTTTTCTGCACTTCCAAAATGGAAAAAAAAAAAAAATTAAGACTTCTAATTAAAAAACACAGTGATCTTGTCAAGCAGTGAAATCATGTTTTGTCCCATTTGAACTACCAAAATTTCCAATTGTAAAGATTAGTCTGCAGATAGGATAAAGCAATACTAAGAGTCACAGAAATGAAAGAGAATTGCAATTCGTTACTAATGACTCCTGAGAGGAAAATATGGCAATTTAATCTCATTTCTTCCTGCACAGCATAGGAATTACTTCTATGAGAGCATCTTCTTTTCCATCTTGTGCAGAAGTGATTCTAAGTTGCCACCAAAGTGATGTCTGGATTTGGTAAATCATGCAGAAAGAAACTCCAATTTATTAAAATAATGTTTGCCTTTAGGGGTTTTGGAGCTCTGAGGCTCTAATTGCAGTCTACAGCTTCAGTGTGATGGGCTGACCTGGCTGAATGCCATGTGCTCACCGATGTTACTCTGTATGTCCCCCTCATCAACTGGACAAAGAACAGAAAATAGAACAATGGTCTCATGGGATAAGGACAGGGAGAGATCACTCAGCAGTTACCATCATGGGCAAAACAGACTCTACTTGGGAAATTTATTTACTAATTTATTTACCAATTTATTTACTAACAATCAAATCAAAGTAGGAAAATGAAAAGTAAAAACAAGCCTTAAAACACCTTCTCCCCAGCCTCCCTCCTTTTAGGCTTAGCTTCACTCCTCATTTTTTCTACCTGCACCCCAGCAGCACAGGGGGATGGGGAATGGGGGCTGTGGGCTGCAGTCAGTTCATCACATGTTATCTCTGCTGCTCCTTCCTCCTCACAGAGAGGTCTCCTTGCACTGTTCCCCTGCCCCAACATGGGGTCCCTTCCATGGGAGACAATCCTCCATAAACTTCTCCAGTATGAGACATTCCAATAGGCTGCAGTTCTTCATAAACTGCTCCAGAGTGGGTCCCTTCTGTGGAGTGCAATCCCTCAGGAACAGATCACTCCAGGATGGATCCCCTGTTGGGTCACAAGTCCAGCTAACAAACCTGTTCCAGCGTGGACTCCTCTCTCCACAGGGCCACAGGTCCTGCCAGAAGCCTGCTCCAGCATGGACCCCCATAGGCTGCAGGGGCACAGCTGCTCTACACCACGGAATGCAGGGTAACCTTAGCTCCGGCATCTGGAATACCACCTCCTCGTCCTGCTCCACTGACCTTGGGGTCTGCAGAGCTCCTCTTACATTTCTTCTCACCCTTCTCTTCCCTGGTTGCAGTAGTTTCTGTGCAATAACTTTTTCTCCCCTTATGTATA
>NW_008236932.1:6286971-6316431 GCF_000691975.1 Corvus brachyrhynchos | reverse complement strand
TTCTCACAGAAGCCTCCACCCCTCTTGTAGCCCCTGCCAATACCAAAATGTTGCCATGAAAATTATAAAATCAATTACTACTATGGTCTTTTTCACTTTGTGCAAGACTGAAGTCAACTCCTGAACAAAGTTAATTATTTAATCTTGCTTATAAAATGTCAGTGTATTCACTTGAGTAAGAGATTCTTGAGTACAAGTTCATGTTTATGGCTTTCAAATTTAAATCTTTGAATGGGCTTATTGGAAAAATATAATGTCATATTCTGTGTAACATTATGGTCTTAGGCAATACATACCACTCTGGTACTAATCCTATTATGCTTAGAAAATTTACACTCATTGAGAATGGTACTCAGAAGTTGGGATCTGTTTCAAGAAAATTTTTAGACACAAGGAAGCGCCAATAGAATATTTACAACAAAATTTCCTAATTATAAAATATCCCTGTTTCTTTTCTTTCTTGCCTGTCTTCTTATTACAGGTTCACTGGAAATGCAGCATCATTATTTTTTCACAGTCCCCAAAGTAAAACGTACTTGGTGGCTTCTTTGATTGGTCAAACTATAAAGCAGAAGACCTGATGTCTTCTGATACGGGTGCTTTAGTGACTAGAAGTATGTGAGATATGTATTACATTTTAGATGTATTTTATATGTCCATGATATAAAGGCAAAAGCACAGATTTGATTCAAAAGCTGTATAGAAGAGGGTGCACTAACTGAAATTTCAGTCCACTTTAATTTCCAAAGAGAAGAAGGAGTAACGGAGATTGAAGGTCAGAAAAAGGCACATAGAGAAAGGAGAATGACTCTGCTTTCTTAAAAAAAAAACCAAAACAACAAACAAACAAACAAACAAACAATTTAAAAAAAGAGAAAAATTATACATTTTAAAATATATAATTAAGAATGTACATTTTAAGAGATAACAAACATAGTAACTTTAGAGTTAAGGGATAAGCTTAGGAACACACTGTTTTGGACATGAGTTAGTAGCTGACACAAGAGTGGTGAAGACCAGACTGGCAACCCTAAGTTGATCTGGTGGTTCTTATTAGGGTATTATTTCATAATTTCCATGGGAAATAAAAAAAGCGGGCATTGAAATCATAACTGAACTGCACAACACAAGGGAATAGAAGCTGTAGCACACAAAACAGACTTTTCACAGTAGATATCATGGAGAAAATTGCCTGCTGGCCCGTCAGCTCACCCTGAAAAACTTTGTAGACCATCTATGTAACATTTTTATTATTTCCAGCTGTAACTAAGCTGTGATAGTCCCTGAAAGTTTTCAGAAAGGCTTTTGTGAAATTCTATACCTACACACATCCTTCATTTCATGACCTCCACAGTCTTACTTGGCCTGAAATACTGTGGAGACAAGAGAGGCAAGACGGACAAAAACTGATCAATATAGGATTTAAGGGCAAAAATCACCACTCCTTGTTTCTGCAAATGGCTCTGAAGCATGTAATTTAAGGTATACACAAGAGTCTGCTTATCTGAATCAGCAACAGGACAAGAATATCCATATTTAAATTCACAATGTTGCTACTAATCTCATTTCCTCTCTCCTTTGCCTAAATGCTGTCTTGATTCCTTTTTTCCTACTATTGTACCAAGTCCTCCCACCTGAAAATAAAAAGGCCAACACCGAGTTACACTAAATTCAGCAGGTTGTCTGATGATTATAATATAAGAATAGGAGGAACAAAACCCAAAATCTCAGATTCCGTTTAGTCTCTATGATTAGGATCTTGAATCAGAGGTGTATGGTTGTGTTTAGTAGCCTCTCAGGTATTTTTCTTCCTTGAATTTGTTCAATGGCTTTGAGAACAAGTGTAAAATTCTGGCAAACATCAAATCTCACAATGAACATTTTACAGCTCGTCTACTTAGAATGTGAAGGAATACTGTTGTAACTGCTGGACTCTGCCTAGCAGGCTGCTGCTCCCTGAAAGCTCATCGAGGGTTTCCTAGGGCCACGTGATCAGTCACATCCCAGAGCCCATTTCGGACAGCCCTGAAATCAGGCTCCGGCAGCCAGCAGCGTTACAACGCAGTGGTGGTAAAGAAGGTAGAGAAGGGTCTCTCATGAGGGTTTGAGATGGTTTTAATCACATCCCGTCCCTGCGATGTTCAGAGGTAGAGAGACACCGAGGTCTGAGTGCGGGATGGTTTTGTCAGGGGCCCGGGGGCGGTCCCTGGGCGAGGTTGGGGTACAGGAGCAAATAGGGAGAAACCAAGGGAATGGCCAAGGCTAGGGAGGGAACAGGGGGAACATACAGAATCAGGGGGTCAACAGGCCATCACAGAATACCATCTTTTGTGGATTAAATCTTCAGTCTGAAGGTTACAGTTTATACCCAGTGTTTCTTGTATTATAGGAAGAAGTAGATAACATGTCTCTGTTTATTCTTCACTGTATTCATGATTTTAAAAAACGTTTAAAATAACCGTCTGCCCACACACATAACCACAACTGAAATCACAAGGTTTCAACATTCCCCTTTGGAATCTGTGCCATATAAATAACTTCTCTTTTATTTTCTCGGTGTGCTTTGGAAATAGATACCAGAACTGATCCTATCTTAGAGATGTAGGTACAGTATATGGTTTGGATTCTTTTACTAAAATATTTAGTATTCTATTTTCTTTAAATGGCACTAGATGTTTTCATAAATCTATATGTCATCTCTCAAAGATTCCAATTCTATGTTGTCTTGGGGTGAGTTTATGATGCGTATCCCCTATCACCGCTCTATGCCCAGACGGGATTCCTGTGCTTTCTGTCTTTAAGACTGGGTGCAAGAGAACAAAAAAAAAAAAAAGGCCAGATGAACTTTTCAAAGCAGTTTGTGCTCCAAGGTCACATTATTCCTCTGTGTGCTTCTGTGGCGGCAAGAGTGGAGGAAGCACCCTCTCTTGCTTTTCAGCCAGCTTTTGGCTCTGTTTCTCCAGAGGGAGGCAGAGAGTTAAACTTTTTTTTTTCCCTGGGACTTCGGCTACTTCTTCTTCTCTTCTGGAACTGTTCAGAACACCAGAACTTGCTGGGAGAGTTTTCCATTGAGACCTGGAGAGGGCCCATGCCAACCCAGCTCCGAAGAGGGGAGAGAGAGAGAGAGAGAGAGAGAGAGAGAGAGAGAGAGACCACACCCAAAGAAAGGACTCTGAGAATTTACCAGGGTTTCTCCACAGTGAGAGATTTTATTATTTAGCATTATTCTTTTCCCATTGTGCATTGTGTCTGTCAAATAAATAGGTTTTTTTCCTTTCACTTTCCTCTGAGGAAAACTCTTTTCGAACTTGGTGGGAAAGGGATGGCTGTAACCTGCCTTCTATCAGAGGATGTTCATTTCGGATGTTCCTCCGAGTTTGTTTCAAACCAGGACATATGTAGAAAAGTCAGTTTCTCACCCATCACCACCCCAGAACGGTAGGGCTGTGTTCTGCTTGTATGTAAGTGACATCACTCATCTCTGCACTGAATGTCATTACCTGCCTGTTACCTAATTGTTTAGCGGCAATCTTCTTCAACTGTTCACAGTTAGGCCACGTGCTTACTTCCCAAAATAGCTCAAAAAACTTTGTCTGCTCTTGTTTATTCTGCCTTTATTTTGATCTGCATTTCTTAAGCATATTTTTATTCTGAAAAATACCACTTCAATTAATTCCTTTAAATTGATAGCATTCACCACTTACTACTGGTAGCAAAACACTTTAAATTAGAACAGCTCAACAGAAGTGAACTGCCTAGGCACCCAGGAACTACTCTGCCAATGATTTGTTTTCCTAGCTGAATTAATTGACCTTTATCTTTCAAGAGATGGATTCTTGATCTCTTTGAAAGTCAGACCCTAACTAATTCCATTTTAAACACTTAAAAATGAAAATTAAAGCATGCAAAATTAAATTAATGTAGAAAATTTTGCATAATTATGTGCTTGAGATATCAAAGCAGATCAGTAACAGAGTCAAGAACAAAGCACTGGCCTCCTGAAGCCAGGAGCACTGGCATCACATGGTAGTTGCCAACATTCCTGACTAGACCTTCCACTTGGGAAAAACAGCCAATAAAGCAAGTCCTTCCATTAGGCAGAGAAATTCCTCTTACTTCAAAGCATGCAATCATGACAACCCCACCTGACAAAAAACTTCATGGTTATCACCATTACATACAATTCCATACCACAGAAAGGAATGGAAAAGCAGCATTTATCTGCCTGCCTGGCACAGGACTGGCAGAGGACATGTGACCTTTTGGCCCAAACTCTGCTCCAGGACTGAAGAACAGGGGAAAAGTCATTATGGATAGCATGGGCTATGAGTGCCTTTAGATTCTGGTTAAAATCTTAGAAACATTCAGAGAAGAGGGAACCTTTGCTGCCTTGACTTGATCATGAAGTAGTTTGCAAGAGTACAGAGAGATACAAGAAAAATTCTGGTTCCATAAAAGCATTACAAAAAAAAATACAGAAAAATTGTATTGAGTATACTGAAAAAATAATAGAATTAACCATTTTTACAAAAATTAAGGCACCTTATCTTTTATTGGTATAATTTTAAATTGAGCAGAATGGAACAATGAAAATGGAATGCTGTAGGAGCTGTCAGCTACACTATGTTATAATGGGCACCATGCAGAAAAAAATAGAGGGCTGGGACTGTTCTAGCTGTACAATGATTTGATTCCTTAACACCATTAGAGTGCTACATAATCAGATATTGGATACTCTCCCCTAAATTCTACTCTAATATTTTGTACCGCTGATGTGAAACAAATCCTCCTGGTGTAATCTGGAGCAGAATCAGACTCAGTGCTTTACTACCCCATCTTCATTACAGCAATGCTTTGACAATCCATATTATTTTGCTTCACTGAGTAATAAATGCTAAAAATCTAACAGCAATTTTTTTAAAATTAAACCCTCCTTTATGGTGTGTACCACTCAGGTGGAGAAATGTTTGTTGAGGTTTTCTTTCCCAGTATCATCAGGGACAGCCAAACAGGAGACACAATATCCATGGAATTGTAGAGCTTTGCACTAGTGGCCCATAAACACAATTGGCATGGTAGAGTGAAACTGCAACTTTTTCCAATTTGTGGAACTATTCAGAATATTGATATGAAGGGAATGGAAGGCCTTCAGAATGTCTGATTCCTAGGGTCAACTCAGGATCTGTGTTGTTCAATTTCAAAGGGGTCCTGTCAGGTTCCCTGTACCGAGATAAATATCTGGGGTAAATCTCCTAGGAGATGCCTATGCAGTGTAGTGAGGTAGTCTTTCTGCGGGCTTTGACAATAGACTAGATGAGTACAGGGAAGAAAAATACTTAAAGGAGAAATTTTCTTTTCATTTTCTGAAGCATGGGGAGCAATTTCAATCCAAGTATGCACTACTAATAGTAATCATCATTTTTTCTTATGAAAATGTTAAGTGCTTAAGAACTTTTTATTCAATATTGACAAAATATGATCCCAAAAAAAACAATTTAGCACAAATTTCATCTGCAATGTTCACAGTCTAATTATTTTGGACATTGTGCCGTTTCCTGAACAATTGAGTTATTTCATTCAATAATAACCTTTCAAGCATGGTAACTACTTTTTATTGTGTTGCATCAGAGAAGTGGTGATCTGCTGAGGCAATGATTTCCCAGCTGAAAAATTGATAGCTCAGCCTTGGTGTGATACTCCATAATGTGCATTGGAAGGATCACTATAGTTCATCATGCCAATGGAACTGATACTGATCTGTTCTACACCAGCTGCGTGGGGTTGCTGTCAATGCTTTCCTATAAACACATCCAGACCCTGTGGATGGAGATTTCCTCTTGTACAGGTCAACTGATTCACACAAACGTGATATCATGTGCTAACTTCAGGATGCCTACTCTACCTCTTCCTCCAGACTATTAATAAGCATATTAACATAAAAAGTCCCATAATGGATGCCAAGAACATCTACTTGTGACATTTCTTCAAGCAGAATATAAACAATTAACCACTGTCCTTGAGTCTGATGATCTGGACAGTTTTTTCAGTCCTCCAGAAGTGACTACAGGTATGCTGTGTGAAATCAATCCTTCCAAAGTCAAGGCAGGGAACATCCATGGATCTAGTAATCTTATCATGAAAGTAAGTAAGGTTGGTCAGATTGCCATTCACAAACATTTGATTCTTCATATGCCCAGAAAGAACTTCAAAGGGCATTTGCACCATGATATTTGGCAGGAACAATTAGAGAACTCTGTAGTAAAGTGACTGCTACAGAATTCTGTAGATGTTCACCTTGAGATTCTCAAATATATTGCAGTATTTGACTTTCTGGGCTGACTGGACACTTTCTCTGGCCTCTATGATTCCTCATAGAGACTTTTTACAAGCTCTTTCAGAACTTTGCTTGCATCTTTTCTGGTCTCAAGGACCTGTAAATGTAGAAATTTCTCAAGACATACATTATTCAAATCTTCCTACTCTGAGTACCTTCTTTCCTTCTTAAAAGCCCTCTAGGTGCAAAGGTTTGTGAGACACTCAGAAAGACTCAAAGAACCAAAATACTGGTTTTCTCCCTCTTACCTGCATTTACTATCATTACATCACCTACATATTTAGCAAACACACATGTTTCTTATCCTTTAACTGTTAGGTTAACAACAGAAGCCCTTCATGTTGCTCTTGATGTCTGTTACCAGTTCTGGCTCTAGTTGAGCTTAACACCATTCATGCATGCCCAGACAAGGTTTCTAAATTCCTTTTTGGTCTGTTCCTGCTTCAGCATCCTGCATGCCTTTTTTTTTGCACTGCAGTTGTGACAGAAATTCTGTGTTTCGTCAAAATGGTCTCCTGATATGTCACTCACTTTCATGAGGATAAGATGGGCTGTTATGATTGTAAGAGGTTGTCCTTCTTGATCTGACAACTCCCTTGAGCTCTTTTACAACATGAAGTGTCTGCTCTCTTCAAGTTCAGGGTCTGTTTTCTGTTAATATCTTTCCTCATTCTCCTCAGGATTTTGAACTCATGTTTCATAGCCAATATGGTGCCATTGTGCCATTAGCTAGTGAGGTTTATTCCATTCCTAAGTAGTAGATCCAAAACCATGTCAGTCCAGCTGGACCGTCTCATGTTATTTATTGTTAAGGAGCTCTCCCTCTCCCTGACATCCTCCTCGAGCTCCTGGGCTGCTTTTGGTCTACGACTCCAGGAGATTTCAGGAACATGAAATTTTCCCATGAGATCCAGTCCTCATCAAATACCAAGAAGGAGATCTAGTCCAATTCTGCACTGTAATTACTCTGTGAAGCTTATCAGTCAAAGTTTACAGAATTTTAACATAAAAATCAGTGACTTCAAGATTAATTTTTCTTCAGTGCTTAGATTACCAAGTGGAGTTCATTTTTCAAGGGAACATGAGTGTGCCATGACACCTGTGCTGACATATTCATGAAGCAATTGAAATATATAATTGCCTCAAATATATGAAATAAGTAACAGTCTATATTTGCACAGTGATGCAACTCCTTTTGTAGAGAGATATGATGGCCCCCTTGATACAGCTACAGAAATCAGCATGACCAAGTGTCATAAATATGTCAAGTAATAACACTGACTAGAAAACACTAGTCATGCCTGCTTTCATCACACTGAGGACAGTTGGGAAGGACAGTTGCATTGTCATTCTAGTTACCATGCTGTTTTTCAGTGCAGTCGGTATTGTACTGTTCTGGCTGGACCCATCGCAAAGATTGCCTCTCTCCTACACCACTGCTTTATTTGTATCAGTAGTATGAACTCCTGCTCTGTTCTAATTAAATATTTTAGTGTCTTCTAAATATATGCTGCTACTGAGATCTTAACTCATGAAGAAAAGTTTTGTGTTGTTACTGTTTTAGAACATAAATGTTTGACTGTGCAGGAGAATAACTAGTATAAACAGGTGCTAGATATTTTTATTAACAAATAAGGTCTGTGTATGGCATGTCAGCGAAGATGCTATGGGTCTCTATCTAAACCCGTCTCATAAATTGGACATAAGGGCCAGATTACCAGCAAGGAACATGGTGCAGCAGTGCAATTGTACAGTAGTTTTTTACCTTCTTATTAAGAAGTTTGACATTTAAGAAAAAAATGCAGGTAAAAACAAGTTAAAATTTTATTTCATCCTTCTTTCTATTCACCTCTGTTCACATTTTTAATTGCTCTTTAGTTTCAGATATGCTTTAAAAGAAATTTCACTATTTACAATACTAAACAAAGATCAGTAAAAGTACCTCTTTCAAGCTTCTTAGACTACTGGATTATTAATAATTGGCTTCAGAATATCAAAAGAATTTTTAATAGTGTTGCATTCCTATGAATTGAATTTTGAACACTCTTCTTATGAAGTTAGATGCTGAGATCAAGACTGTAGTTCTGTCACAATCTTCTATGCAAATTACAGTTCATTTCAATAGGGAAATGAGGTTGACGCAGGTGGGAGTCATTGACAGTGGTGCCTCTTGAATATCAGACAAAATTAGATAAAAATTTGGCCAGATGGTCTCCCAATAATGGCCCATAGCAGAAAATGGTAAGTGTGGAACTGAGACACTTTAGGCAATCATCTAAACATTTGTCTGTTATACCAAATTCTCCTATACCTCTCGTGCATAAGAGTTCCACCTTTCCTTGGGCACGTCTACTCAAACATCTCTCATTGTCAAAATATTACTATCTCCAAACTCTTAATCAGCTTTTGTCATCCAGGAAAAATAGTGTTGCTAATGGAGGGGAAATACTGTCTTGCTGAAAATCCATTTTGCTCTCCCTAGTTGTCAAGTACTATAATCTGACTTTCTCCCAACAATGAAAGAGAAGGAGGTCTCACTGCCAGTGTCACTGCTCTGCAATCTGATAGGGAGAACTTTTTAGGTGTTTTGCTGTCTGGTTAAGTTCTTTGCAAGAATAAATAGACTTCTGCTGGAGGGCTTTTTTTTTTTTTTTTTGTCATTTCCTTTATACAAGGTGGAATATCTTTCTTTTTTTGTGGATAGATCCTTCATTTGCCAGTAACATTTCCTGCAAGATATGCAGCTCACAAATATAAGTTCAACTATCACTCAAGACTCTATTATCAGACAATGCAATGCAATGAAAAAATTCACAGCTTTTAAATAAGCCTTCTACACAGATCCTAAGTCCTCTCTGTCTCTGTGGCCGGTTCCCTGATCCTTAAGCTTCCTTTTCCTCTGATCTTGAATGCCTAATTTGGGACTCAGTATGGGAAGTTGCATATTACTGCTGAGAAAATTACATTGTATTTGCCTGTGAACAAAATCTCTTAGGTTTTAGATGGTTCTGGTTAAATATTTGGGCCATGAAATTATAAAGAGGAAATTATGTGGATATCTTCCTAGTAACTGTCAGAGTCATTTTACAGCATGAACTACTGACATCTCCACTGGTTTATATCTAGATGAGTATGGCTCTATAAAGATATAAAATGAGGAGCATTTTCTTGACCAGGCACCAGATATATGCATTGTGCTACTTCTTTTGCTTTGGAAATCAGCTGCAATACCAAATGGCATTTAAATCCATCCATTGCCAATACAAGTCCCTAACTCAATGGCTGAAACTTTTGCAAATTTAATCTTTAATCTGGAAGTGTGTCAGTACTTCACATTCTGAACTGCATACATTTGTAGCAGGATAAATTAGCCAGTGGCAGAGCAAAGGTAAATTTAGTACTTACTGTAACTAAGTCAAAATTCCAGTTTTACTGAATCACATCATGGTCTACAGTCAGCAAACCCATACTCTCTAATGGAATTTTAATTGACAGCCCTGTAATAAAGCACTTCTACTTCCAGCAACAGGCCATAACGTTTGCAGCATATTTGAAAGGCCTGAAAAAGGACACATCTTGGGCTTACTCTGCCTGTAATTTTCTTGACCTATAGTAAGCTTTGTTTTTATCTGATTTAGCTGTGACAGGAAACTAGTTAGTGAACCTGGTGTCTATGGCTGATTTGTTTTACTTTTGTGTATCTTTGGGTGGTACAACTGTATTTTTACACAGATAGAGGCAACAAAGGGTGGATCTGTGAAGAATTAGATATTTATAACCTTAATTTAAACCACACAGTGCAGAAAAAATCCTGATGACACTTTAATTAGATTGTTATGATTTCACTTACACTATGGACAAATTCTTGGCTACATGCATAAATATATACAGATATATATGGCATTCTTCCACTCTGACTGAACTTAACACAATAGTTGCAGCAAACACAGAAAGTGGACCAGGCATATTAATTTTCATTCTGTTATTTTATTTTCAAAACCATGTTTGTCATTGCTTAGCAGAAGGAATTCTAATTCAGATAATAAAGACATTTTTGTTCGAAGCATTTTGAAAAAAAAAAAAAGACAGAAAAATATTCCAAATAGATCATTGTAAATGATACATTATTCTGGAGCAGTTCAAAGATCAATTGCTGTGCAATGGCACTACATTATATCTTTGTCTGGGTCTTTATGACAGTTACTCAAAGTTAATATCTTCATCTCAAAACCTGAGCCACAACTGGAAGCCAAATTAGGCTGAAGAACAGCTTGCCAGTGTCTCAAGGTATATATTACTCCGAACCTACTATCAAAATCACCTTTATCATTTTAATCTACATAACATTTTCTACTATATTTCAAGCAGGTTATTATTCATGAGTGTGATATGCATATTTTTTTGTAGTCTATTGAGATATCCTTTTGCTTCTTTTTTTAATGGAGAGTCCATGGTTTTGAACAAAACAGGAAAAAATATCTCTAGCCAAATACATTGAGATCTTTCTCAGGCTGCCAAAGCAGGACCTGAACATCTCCACATAGAGTAAATATTTAGCTCTGACCTTACACTAGTCTGAAATTTCCCAACACTGCCATGGATTATAAAAAAAATTCTCTTTTTGTTTTATAAAGCTGGAAACGAAGCCATATGTTAATTATTCAAGGAATTCTCCCACCTCATAAGCAGAAAAAAGGATCAATACAGTGGACCACAGATTCCTCACAGTTACCAAGAAATTCAACCTTATAAAAAAGTTTCCCTTTCCCTAATATAAAGTGGTGAGAACAAGAGCATCTTTTAAACAACCTATTTTTCTCCTCTGCCCTCCTCCCTTCTGTCTGGAAAGTTAACTTTGAAACAAGCAATTATGAAAGGAGCTTTATATCTTAAAGAAAATAGCTGGGAAACTCTTTCATTATTTTTTGAAGACTCTTTTAAAGGTGGTTTTACTCTGATCATAAGTGTCCATTTTCAAAGCTTCTCCAATCCTGCACAAGAAGAACTGAGAACTGCACTCTGATATTAAGGTACAATATTTTTCCTAACAGCATTTGGATCTTCAGTGTCAATATATGAACTTGAGTGGAGCAATTATCGTAGTTCCAGCAATTCCTAAGTGATGCTTTTAACAAACTTTTGCCTGAGAACTTTGATATGAAACTATTTATATTTGAATATCTGTAAAGAAAACAGTTTTTTATGTATTACATGCATTAGGAGTTTCAGGAAGCTCTCACAAAACTGTCTATGGTCTTTAGGTTTAATGCAGTATCATAACATATATATAGATGATATAGATATAGATATAGATAAATATATAGATATAGGTATAGATATAGACATAGATACATATAGATACAGATATAGAAATATCTATGTTTAGGAGTTTGCTTTTTCTTTACCAGAAAGTATTTGGTACTATGCAAATATTTTGTGGCTGGAAAATTGCTTAACTAAGAGCTATGGAAAAAGAGGTAGGAACAAATCTCAGTATAAGATAGAGCTCTTCTTCAGCAACTTTGGGAGGTCAGTGAGGGTAGATATTTATAATTTAGATCTGTTCCAGCTATTTATGGTATTTCATGTTCCTTAAAATATCCGACAGGTTCTTGTCTGTTGTTATCTCTGAGAAACATTCTGAGAAGCAGCAGCTTCTTACACAACAACTGTGCTACAACCTCAAATGGATTGAAGCTAACTTGAATAGCAGCTTCCAGCTGAGACATTCCTACCATCTCTGAAACAATGTGTTTGTGGAGGTGTAGGGGGTGAAAGTACCTTCTTTAATGCAATGAGTTTTAGCATTTTGCTGATGCTAAGAGAAGGAAACCGCAGTGGACATGCAAAGTGCCTGTCCACTGCATCTTGTGTGGAGATGCCAGAACTGCTGTAAGGAGCTTCAACTATCCCTAATCTATTTAAAAATCCACCCAACTCATGACAAAGGAAATCAAGGAAGTACAGCGCCAAACTTAGATGATATTCAAGAAGACTTCTAGAAGTACAAAATTATATTGGTTTTGAAAGGTTTTCTTAGGCATATTTGTTCAAAACCCACAGATCCTTGTTATTCAAACATTCTGCTTCATATGCTGTTTTGTTATGCGCCTCACTTTAACATTTTTTGTTAAAATGTAACTTCTTACAGATATATTTGAAATGTTTATTGGTCCACAACAGTAAGAGTTAAACTCTTGACATGAGCTTTTTGTCAGCAAATAAATATTGTAAATTAAAATAATTAAGTTTCATTAATCAGAAAAATGGGTGCACAGGAAGAAGAATTGTTTTGAAATCAGTCAAGAATAAGCTAGCTAGCACAAAATAGTCACCAAATATCTCTCCCTTTTAGACTTCTTCTAAAATATTTATAAACTTAAGTAAGCTATAAAATTTTGTTTACAACAAATGCAGCTTAAAACCTGGTCTCAACCTGTATCTCACTGCACCAAACTCAGCTGTTGTTCACAAATTTCAGAAAGCAGAAGGAGTAAAGAGAAGTCCCAGCAAGGACAGAGTTTTTCTCAAAAAAACCCATTGCTGTCCTGAAGCCTGTGTTTGTTCACTTATGAAACCTCTAAAAGCAGAAGGGCACTAAAAATGAAGAGGTTTTGTTAAAATTGTTGAAAATTAGAGGGCATATCACATTTCATAACGAGATTTTCTTTTCTTTCCTCTTTCTCAAACAGCTGTACAATCAAGATGGAAAGCTAGAAAGGTCTAAGATGCAGATGAAGAAAATTAAATTAACAAGAACACCTGATACCCACTTTATCAAATAGTGTGTATAGTTCTACCATTTGTTAAGCAAGGTCTTATAAGGTGCTCAACTAGCTTTCCCACACTGTACTCCTTAATGATGGTATTTTACTTGTTTGGCTTAATATGTTTAATAAAATAAGAAAAGCATTGACATGATATAATTTAACCTCTCTTATAGGCCTAAATATGGCAACATAAAGAAAAAATTTGCAAATTTTTTTAATCCTGCTAAAGAAGGACAAATTTTACTTCACTTCAGAATATGAGCAATACAATATAGAATGCATTTACCTAAATGTAATATACTCAAAATACACTGCATAGTGCCAATATTGAAAACTGGGTAGATCTAGTAGACTGAAACTGTTGTGATATAGGAAGCTGAGCAACGTTATGGGGAATTATAAGAGAGAATCAGGTTGTGAGCTGTAAAACCTGCCTGCAGAGGCACATGGCAGCACAAAGGAGCACATGGCAGCCCAGAGAGAGGCTTGTCTCCACCAGACCCTGGGGGCAGGAGGTGTCACAGGGCAGAGCCCTACAGAGAGGAGCCCGCCGGGAGCTGACGGACGGGTGAACAGCGAGTGGTCACCCCATAGAAGGACATTTGGAAAGTGTGTTGCTGATGTGGCAACACGGGATAGGTCACGTAGTGAGGATTGCCGTATAAGGAAATACTGTGCCTTGGAAAAGTGTATAAAACCAGCTCATTCCTTGGAATAAACGACTCAGATTCCCTGCCGGGTCTGAGATTCAATCGCCGACACAAAGTATTACAGAATTCCAAGTTCCAAACTGGACTTTCATGCATGATAAAGTTCACAAATGCAGCTGCTAACTAATCATTCACACTGCAGGGCAGCTTCTGTGAATTTCATGTTAGTAACTGGTGGAGCCAAAGTTGTTAACTGAACTATTAGTGTTTTAGTAATTTGACTGCTTGATCGCTTAGATATCAGAATAAACCTTATCTCTATTTTAATATTGGAGGAGGAATAATATCTCAATATGTTCACATATTAAATGTCTCTAAATAAATTTATTGATGTCATACTAAAACGACCAGATTTATGGGCAAGGTTTGTCTGCCATTTAAAATTGTTGAAAAATCATTGGCTGTACTGAAACATCACAGTTTGGCAAATAAAAAAAAGGATATATCCCAGGTTAAAACCAGTGACATAGTGGGAGAATTTGATATCAGTTTGTAAGAAGAAATCAATATATCAGTAATTCTTAAAACGCAATCCTGTATTTGGAGCAGAGGCAAGGCCTAAAGCAGGTTAGACTCAGTCACCAGTAAATAAGCATCACTTATAAAATATCATTTCACATTATAAGTGTCCCATTTGTTTTCAGCACTGTCTACATTGTCATTCTGACCAATTGATATAAATGAGAACAGATGTGAGGAATATTCAGCAGAAAAAGGTGATGAAAAACAAAGTGTAGACTCTTGCCATTTTTCCAGTATATCAGAGTCTGAGAGCTAAATGTGGCAGAATAAATTGTTAAAAATACTGGATAAAATCTTTCATGATGGTGAATATGAATGAAGAGATTCTGAAGGTTTATTTGACTGAGGAATGGTAACAGTTTATTAGTCAAATCAAAAAAGGCAAAGCTGATAGTTGGGCGCAGTCTTTTAAGAGCTAAACTTCCACTGAGTTCTGATACTATTGAAATCCCCTTTCACCCTATGCCACTTTTCACTTCAGTTTTTAATTTTCTCTGAAGTCATCCCAAGAACCTCAGCAACCTCTTTGATTTCAGTGTTTTGCAAACATTTAATTTTACTGTTAAAAGTAGAAGAATATATTCTCAGATCTTTGAATGACCATCTGTCATAGTAAATTCTCATCATTCATAGAACCATAGAATATTCTGAGTTGGAAGAGACTCACAAGCCTTTTCAAGTCCAAATGCTGGCCTTTATAATTTTCTTCTTTCAAGCACATGATTGATCCCATTTATGCCCTTGGCAGAGTAAAACCTATTTTCCAAGCTTCTGTCTAACAGTAGCTAATTATTGTTTACCTTTGCACAGTAACTGATTAGATGGCGTACAAGAATTTCCACTGCAGACCTATATCTGTTGGTCTAGTAGGCATTAGCTAGGTTCTAATATTGCAACAGCAACAAGAACTAATTTTTTCCACTTTTATTTACTATCAATTTTAAAAATCCCCCATCTTTTGCCATAAAAATTTAAAGTCAGAGTGATGCTTCTTCATCCTCCTCACTCCACCAGTCTCCTCTGCACAATAGGTCTGAGGCTTTGTGTGTAGAAGACCAGCCTAAGGATGAAGTGGATTAAGGTCCAGTCACAGCAGAGGCACGACCACAAACAGTAACATTAATTCACTGTATTACAGCTGCTTACAAGAAGAAGAAGAAGAGATGGGGTTTTATTACCGCAGGCCTGGGCCCTAGGGTATATCACCGTGTCCCGCAGCCATAGGGAGGAGGAGGAGAGAAGATCCAGCAGGCAGGATTGTACAGGAATTGTGCAGCAAGATTGATTTATTTAATTATTTTACAAACTCTTTTATAGACTTTTTTCTTCATAGTCTAATTGGACAAAGGACCAGCCACCCCTTGGGGGTGATTGGCTAAAATCCTAAAATATCCATTGTCAAAATATTTTTCTACTATACCATAAACAAGATTTTTCAAGGTTACAGGTGGCTTGGTTGTTTACATTCACTGCTACCTCTTCTGTGAGAGAGAAAAGTCTCTCATGGACTTAGAAAATAGCAAGAAAATCCTTGCTAGCAGCATTTTTGTATCTACAGGGTTTAGTTGTAGGAGATTCCCTTCTAAAGGGAACAGAGGGTCTCATATGCCAACTGGCCCAACCCATAGGGAGGTCTGCTGCCTCCCTGGGTTAAGGATGTCACCAGGAGACTTCCAAGCCTGATGTGGCCTATGGACTACTGCCTGATACTGATCTTCAATGTATGGTGCAAGGAAGTGGCAGCACATAGTCTGAGGGCAATCAGAAGAATTTCAGGGCCTTTGGACATTTGGTATAGGAATCTGGGGCACAAGTTATTTTCTCCTCTATACTTCCAGTTGAAAACAGCAGCATCTGAAAAAAACAGATGGGCTGAGTCTATTGATATATGTCTTCACAGAAGGTGTTATCCCCAAAATTTGGGGTTTTCTGACAATGGTATGGCCTATTCAGGGTCAAGCATGCTGGCATCAGACATGATACATCATCTCAATGAGAAAGGAGAAAAGTTCTTTACATGGGAACTAGTGAGACTTATTGGCACAGCTTTAAAGTTACTATGATGGGGGGAGGGGCAATATCACGCTTGTCCTTGGAAAACTGTGGGATGATGTGAAAAAGTTAGATGGAGAAGGTACTTTTGACGGTCCTCTGCAGGTGTCTCTGAGATGTACCAGTCACACTGAATCACACCTGCAGTCTTACAGTGATGAGCCAAGGACTCCTGAAATAATAGAAACCAACAGGGAAAAAAATTTGATATTTGTGCAGTTTAAGCCTGTATTACATCCACCCCCAAAATCCATTACAAGTGAAAATTTAGTAGTTTTGGATTACAGCTTTTAAATAAGTATACAGTTAACTACAGGTTAAAATTTGTTCCAAAACTACTAGAAAACTGAATTTAGTACTCAGTGTATCCATCGACATCCTGAGTCATACAGAAGTTCTGCCCATGACAGGTTTCTGTCTACTGTTTCATTATCAAGCCCCAAAAGAATCCTAAGACACATTCTTTTCAGAATTTTAGAGAACAGTTCCTTCTTATAAACAAGTGAAAACAAAGAGCTGGAATCTCTCATTTTTTAGCCTGCTTTGTTTTCTTCTGCAAGTTCCTACAAGAAAGGTATTGACAGGAAGGTGCCACACTGTAGGCCAGCAGGAGGTCATCAATCAGGATAACAGCACATCCCATGCTCACTTTGCTAACTATGGATCACACAGAAAAGTGGAAAATTTGCATCTACAGGACAAATACGTATTCTGAGACATCAGCAATTCAGAGATTCAGAGATGGCTGTGAAAGCCTTTTGCAAATCTTACTCCAACACCTGCAGATTTATATCTTCCCATCTTCTAAGAACTCGAGTTTTTAATTTCTCAGACTGGTCTTGTCTATTTTGACAAACATTTAAATGACAGAAGGAAGTAATAATGACAATGCTCACCTTCATGAGTGTAGTAAGTACAGCTAATTTGCAGTGTTATTTGTACTTAGCAACTGTCCCTCACTTTAGAGGGTCAATGTTTTAGTCTTGGTCTTAAGCAGAAGTAGCATAACAGGTTAGGAGACCAGAAGAACTTGTAATAATTTTATTGGGACTTCTAGTAATAATTGTAAAGGTCATAATTATAGTTCTTTAGTTTTATGGAGAAGTTATAAATGTCTGGTTTATAACAGCTACTGTTTAAGGTAACAATTGAATAGCAACTTTATTATAAAATGAAAATCATATTCTTCATGAAAACAATTCACAAAAACAATTTCCACACTATGGCTCTATGAAAAAACCAAAAACAACCAACAAAGAAACCCTTAGATTTTGAATTACAAAACATTACCTGAGCCAGCCAAGAACATTGTAAATTTTATTCTTTATCGTACTACCCAAGACACCTGAACTTTACCTGAACTACCTGTGTTTAAAAAGACATAACCTAAGGGAAATGCATGATGAAAAGTTCTTTTGAAAACAATTCCCTTGATCGAAACTGTTTTTCCTACTTCAACAATGAATGTTCTGTGAGAATATGAACCTGTTTTTCAGAGGAGGATGGTGTAGAGAATGCAAGGCAACGCTGAAGGAAAAGATCAGAAGACAGCATAGATGAGCCGGATAGTAAAGGACTTTTTTTCTTTTTCTGAACAAAAGGCAGGACCAGGCACAGAGGATACAGAGAAAACTGGTCAGTTGTGAAAGTAAAGGAGAAATGAATTGTGGAATGTAGCTGGAAATGTTACAAGAAGGTCATCCAAAGTTAAACGGACGGGCTTGAAATATTGAAAGGAAATTAATGTAAAACTATAGCAGGTGTACTCCACTATGAAGTCAAGTCATATTTGTATGATTCCTGTTGTGCAAGATATCCCCAGTCTGCTTGACATACTCATGAAAAATACTTATTTCACCTGTAATGAACACCATTTTAAAGTTACTTATGATGCTCATTTGGGTATTATTTTAGGCTCAGCTCCTCCTCCTACCTGCATCATTTTTTTTTCTTTTCCTGCCTGAAAAAAAATCATGTGAAAACAAAATCAAAATGAAAAAAAATAGAAAAGCAGTCACAATAGTCATAATTAAAATGCATGCAAAGACTAAAATAGAACTTCCATCTGCAGTTATTTATAAAATTTGTGAAAGTAATAGATTTAGTTCACTTCAGATAAGAATAGATAAATTCAAATAAATTCAAATTCCTGTTATTTTTCACAAAGAGGAAACCACTTCAACTATTTTGAGAAATTACCAAGAGACATTCACTACTTTTGGGGTTGTCATTGCCTATTACAGTATAGTTGCTGGTTGTAAAACTGATAGTAGTTTTAGACCAGAATGATATTCTAAATTAAGCTTTTTCACTTTAAGTGTTTAAAGGTTCTGGCAAGAAATCTTAATATTATTTATCTCCATTTATCTGTCTTTACCACTAGCAGCTTATACAAGCTTATGCAAGGTATATAGCCCATAAAAAGATTATCTTTTTCTCAGAGTTTAAGTTAGTATCCATAACAAAAGAAAATCCTTTACCTGAATTTGATAGGGTAGCGAAAAGTTGAAATTGATGGAAAAAGTTGCAATCTTTAATATCATATTTTATTACCTCTTTGTACAGATTCCCAGGTTATCATTCTCACATTTGTTAATGAAATAGGCTTGATCAACCTCTCTTCTACATTGTCATTTAAACTGCTGTATTTTACAGTCTAAGTTTTTAATGATCTCTAGTTGTTGTTATGGTTATAATAGTAATGAAATCCATGATATAATGCCATTAGCAATCTATATAAAAGCTAGGCATTCAAGGTCAGTTGAGTCCTCAAAACAAAATTTCAATTAGTTGGTTTGTAGCAATTTTGGGGTTTTGTAGCCAACAGTCACAGAAGCTGACACATATAATTAACACACGTTTTCATGTTGTGGGTTCATTTACCAGGAAAATGCCTTGAAGACTTTCTGACAGGTCTGGATCCTGAAGAGGAAAATTGCAAGATGGTTTTGGGCACAATGGAGTATTCTTGGGAGAAAAAGACATAATTCAGTTTTCTTGCTTTTGTACAAAACTATATTTACTACTACCTTTTGAGTTTTTTATCTGTGACAGCACTGCAGATTATACTTGGACTTTTTTGTGAAGTAAAGGTATTCCACTGATCTCTAGGTAATTCAATCTAGAAATACTAAAATCTTTCACAGGGAAAAAAATAGTTTTGACATAGGTTTAACTGACTGACTCATTGTTGGAGTGAAAGCTCCCCTGGACCCAGGCCCAGAGGAAAGCCAAAGCACAGGGGTTGAATTAAAACCTTTGGACAAGCTGAGAAACATGAAGCCACACCAAAGTGAAATAGAAATATAGGTGTTTTAACTTTTAGTAAAAGTATATGCTAAGTGCCTTAAACATTAAAAAGCTGCAGCAGAGACCTTAAACACAGTTCTTGCTGCAGCAGTGATACCTTTTCAGAGAATTCTTTACTTTAGACAAAACATAGATAGAATTATACTGTTCACATTTTTTAGACAGAGTTCACATAAACAATAAGAACTGATGGAAAATATATAGGGAAGTCTGTGTAATACCTATGTAACACCTGTGTAAGACTTACGATTGTTAGAATTAGACCAGGATAGGTTAAGAAAAGGAAAACTGGAATCATGTGTTAATCTTATTGGTCAATTAACAAATATAATCCACACTTCTGTAAGAAAAAATATAGAGTCTAGAAAATAGAGTATAGAGTATATGTAGCATATAGAGCACATAGAAGAAGAAGAAGAAGAAGCTGGTTTTGCCTGCTGTTGCTGTTGCTGCTGCTGCTTGGATTTATCATGTAACCCCCTTCGAACTCTGCCTTCAAGAAAGCTGTGAGACTATGAAATAAAGAACTTAGCAGAACAGCAGCCTCCTCTGCTCTTTCACCCTGGTTCGAGAAGGAAGGGTATCCTGTCAAAAGCTCAACAGCTCATGAAGAAGCTCATACTGCGAGTGTTATTGTACCTCATAACTGATAGTAGTTTCTCTAATTGCTGCAGTAGAGCAATGGGAGCTCTCTATTTCTCCAAGACTTTGAAGTACCTACTAATATGGAAGCATATCATTGTCCAGTGGATTGGCAATCAAAATGGACTTTTCTCTTTTCCTCTCCCTTACACTGTTTTGTATAATGTACGTTGAGTACCAACCTGCCTGAATACATTTTAAACATGAAACATAGATTTAGAAGAAACATAAAGATATTAGTTATAGGCTAGCTGTGTTGAGATTAGTTAGAAGAGGAAGGAATTTGGGCCCAGCTAGACTTAATTAAAATAATTAAGAGATCTGGACCTGAAACGGGTTTTAAGATGTTAGTTACTGATTACCAAATAACTGGTGATCTGTCATTTGTATGTTTGCTTAGCTGTGCTTAGAACGAGGAACAGAAACATTGATAAATTGGTCTAGGGAACAAGGACAATTACCAGTTTCCTGCCTCTGTGGGAACCTGTTCAAAGTCACAAAAGAGGAAACTTAGAGGTCACTAATGTAATTAGGATTGTTAAAGTTCAGAAAGACAAAAAGGTCAAAATGAGGAAGATGAGCTACTTCATCTTTTTTTGGGACCACTGACCCAATTCAATATCACTGACTCAAATTCAGAACACACACTACGCATGCTTAATGACATTTAAGCTCATTTCCATACGAAGCAGAGAATGGGAGGTATTAATGTTATGAATATGCATTTGTATTTTGGATATTCATAATTTTTGTAAATAAAAAGCTCTGTGTTTGCTTGGATTGGGGCCCTGCATCTTAGGGAGCTATCCCACGCAGTGCCTGGCACCAAAATAAACATGCACTTTCTAACTTTAAACGGTTAGAGAGTTTTGTCTATCTCAGTTGGATATCGATATTAGATCAATATTCATATTTTGGAAAAATCAACATGCCTCTAAAATCTCTGAGTTGTCCTAATTATAGTAGTGTGACCTCTAGAAGAAACACCTTAGTAGCGCCTGTGCAGGACTTAGTAGTGCATGGGCAAAAGATTTCAGTCTAATCTATTGGAAAAGAAATACATATGGGCAGAGAGATTCTCATTCTACATTTTTTCCCATTCATTTTAATAACTGGAAAAGCATACATTCATGAATCTGTGACAGTCCTAAACAAAGAGTCTGAGGAATATATGTCAGCTACTCTCATGACAATTAGGGCATATTTGTAGAATAAATAAATTATGCCAATACTCTTTAAGATCTCAGCATGTTTGTGTTCAAGGTGGGACTTTGACTTTGGTTTCTGAGGGGTGAACAAGTAAATTTGTTTAGGGGAGATGTCAACAAAAGTTCAATTTTCTAGGTAAAGCCCACTGTAAGTCTGTGTAATGAATACTTTTTTTCCTGCGGAAGTGTTAAAATAATTTTTTTAAATTGCATTTTTTCTCTCTATCTTCACAAAAGCCTATATATGTTTTTACAGTATGTGTGGTGATCTGAAGTTTTCAGAATGTTAAAACATGGATCAAAGAAACCAAGGGAAAAAAAAATATTGTCCATAAGAGTGAATTCTTTCAAAGCAAAGGAATCTCTTGGAAAACATTGCTAGCATTGTACTGATGAAAAATTGCAGTCTTCCTGTGTGGATTTCCCTAAACCAGAATCATACTACACCATAAGTTAGAGAAAGCTGAGTGTCATCACTGAAGAAAAACCATCACACAGAAATTACATACCTAAATTTTAATAGCATCTTCTGATGCAAACTCTCTGACCAGAACTGAGCAGTTTAACAAACTGTGTCCAAATATGGTAATTCTTCAAAAGATACCTGTTGGGGAAAAAAAGAAAAAACGAAGTGTTAATGGTAATGCATGGTCATCACCTCCCTTTTGTCTCAGGCATCCAGAATTTCAGTAGCCGCCAACAGTTTCCTACTAAGATATTGGGCAATCAGAAATTTGGTTAGTCCACTTCCCCCACAAATTATATTAATCAAAATCGGACGTTTACTGGATTGTCTGAAACATAAAATTTTATGAAGAAATATTCTAAGGGCAGTAGATTGTGTTTTGAGTCTTAGGAATTTTTAATTCACTTTTAAGTAGATATCAGAAGAGAACATCTGACCATTGGAGGGGCAGTCTCAAGAAAGTGAGCTAAGTACAAGACACTAAAAAACATAAGGAATCAAGAAATTAAATGAGGAAATTGAAACATTCATATGATGTCCCAGGACAAACTGTTGTTTATCAATAAGCATCACCTTCAGAAGCCTACTAGGCATTAACTAGTGAAGCTCATCTTCCAGAAGGAAGTTCTGCAGAAAATTGTGTTAATAATACAGAAATCCACTAGATGTAAAAATACTTAACAAACACAATTCACAAATGCATACACAGCAAGGATCCAAGGATCAAGTTAACTCTCTGGTGTGTCTATGCTAAGCACCTACTTTATTTCTCAAAGAAATATATTAAAACCACCAGAAGTTTTAAGAATGGCATAAAGCTATCAAAAAAAAAAAAAAATTTAGTTGTTCTCAGCAATTGTTTTGTTTAAACCCCATTTTTTCAGTGACCAGAACATCCCTGCTTTTTTTTCAATCCCATAAGACAAAAGAATTGAAAAGACCAGTTTGATGAAAATATGTATCTGATGGTGGTTCTATGAAGAATATAAAATTGCCGTTTTTACTCCCACAGAGAAAGTACTTGTCAAATGCCACTGCATGAAAAGCACCCCACCTAGGCAGCAATGACAATGAGAAAGTAGGTGTTCCTATGTGTTTGGAAGTACTGCTACCCTCAATTCAACATCTCAAGTACGAAAACTACTCCAGTTACCTCAAATATAATGTCTCTGTAATTTGCTGAACTTCCTTATAACTGCGAGGTTAAGAGTAAGCAATTAATAAGACAGAGTATGGAAAAATAATTACAGAAAATAAGAAGCAGGAGATACAAAACCGTCTTCTACCAACCTATGCAAATGTACAGCAGGCTTCAGTATAAGAGTAGTACTGCATGGCCATAAGCACAGACACAAGTAATGCCTGGTATTTAATTTGAATGCTTGCCAGAAGAGACAACATACCAAGGTGTATTAAGAGTGAAACATAATTTGAAACAACTGAAAAAATTGAATATTCTTCAAAAAAGACAAGTTCTATGTCATGAAAATTGCAGTTCTCATAGTGGAATGTATGTCAAAATCTTATTCTCTACGCTAATCAGGTTAAATTTCCTAACAATTACTTCTGTCATTAAAATTTATGAATGCATTAATAGAATTCCCAAATTACAAATATAACCCAGAAATATTACAAAGCAATATAAAGATTATTCCATTCCTCAAAAGAATGACAAAGCATTTTAAATTTTAGGCAGGAGATTTTACTAACTCAAACCCTACAAAAGTTGACAGAACAGCTCTGTTGTTGGAATAGAATTAAAATATTTCTTTTGTTGTAATATCCTCTGTTTCATCATGCCCAAATCAATCCAATTGAACATCACCAGCCAGTAATATTATCCATACCTTTTTTTAATAGGATACTGAATGATTAATAAATATTCTTCATTGTTGTATAAAAAGAAAGTGTTTATGTTCAAATTAAATTTATTCTTATGTTCAGAAAGAAGAAAGTTCACACATAGCTGGTTTTTTTCTGCCTTCCTTGTTTTCTGAGGAAGAATGAACTTAGTGGTTATTGAGCAACTGAGAGGGATTTTAATTGAGATCTAATTTTTCCTAGAAAGAAAAAAATATTCTTAATTCACTTGTCTGCTCACTATTTCCAGTTACAACCTACAATTTTATGCATATTTTCTGATAAGATCCAGAGAAAATATGGAAAAATATGTAATAAATATGAACGAGAAAGAATAACTAGACAGTGAAGTGGTTTAATTCATAATAACAAAATTCAAAATAAAAAATCTCCAGTCATTTATATGTAAAGAGGCCTGAAAAGTAATAACTGATAGAATAAAAATGCACTATCTAAAAGGCATTGTATCACAAAATTACTAATGTCCACAGTATGCAGCACTGTAGCACGTTCAGTAAATATTTTCCTGATTTATCAGAGGGTTTTTTCCTTCATCCCCTCCTTCTTTCATATTTATATACATCAGCATGTCTCAGACATTATACCTTCATTTGCCTCAGAGAAATTGTATTCTACATAAGAAAAGTTTGTTCTGGTATATTTGTACTTTGCTGCTATGAATCACCCCTTCAGCCCAACCAAAAGATTTAAAATGCTTTATGTAGTAAATATTTCTCCCTGAACCTACAAAATAGACAGATCCAATCAATACAGGGCAAGAAAATCCTGAGGTGCTACAAATAGGAAGGTGGCACAAAGAAATATAGAATATAAGGTCTTTTGGGAAATAAAAAGGGAGACAGAAAACTTGAAGATCATCTTATAAGCAGGGCAGAATTGTGGATAGAAATTGTAAATGTTTACATAGACTTCTATATACAAACCCTTTCATTCCAGTCTTAGAAATATTAACCTACCAGAATGGGAAATAAGGCCTACAAGGCAGGAGACATATATAAACAACATTACTCCTTGGCAGGGAGTGGTTTATGGATATTTCTCGTCTATTACAGACTCTCATAAACCATTTGCGTTCTCTAAGCTTTGGGTCATATTTTGAGCTGTAACCCATAAGCACTTGTTTCAGCTCAAAAACAGAAGTAAATATTTAATCAGACACAGATTTCCCAAGTATTTTGGAGTAATCAGTAAAGACCAGAATGTATTTGGATTATGAGTGTTTTACAGAAAGTCACTTTCACCAAGGCAATTCCTAATGGTGACTAAGTAGGCAGAATTGAAGCAATTTTTTTTTTCAATTCTATCAATATATCAAGAATTCCAGGAGAATAACTGCCAAATTCCTACTGTATCACTAATTCATGTTAGTACTTCAATATTATTGTGGTGATATAAACTAACATTAGAACTACAAGGTGACTAACGCTTATTTAGTGTCCGACCTTAGACATTTCTTGCAGGTATTTCATATTTTGCTGCATGGCAGATAGTTATTGTTACCAGAACCATTAAGATAGGACTAGGCATATCTACTTTTTGTTTAAGCTCTGTTGTTGAATTTTTATATAATCTTGGAGAAGTACTTTCATTGCTTCATATTTCACATTCTCCCAATAATAAAATTCAGATTGTAGCAATAAAAAGGCTATAAAATACTAGAGTGTTATTTTTTTCATTGGTAAGGGTACTACTTTTACATGTGCTTAATTAATAATATTGTTACTCTGTCAGTATATCATCTTGTTAATAGATTTATAAAGAGATCTAGCTGTACTATTGAAACTTAATAACTACTCAGAAATTGCCTCAAAATCTAACACAAAGACAAATTCGAACAGTCAGTTGCCTGATTTAATTTTAATCTTTAAAATATGTGAAAAATTAAAGTATAAAATAAGTTTGACAGAGCACAGACAAAACACATGGATGCCCACTTTCTATGTGCTTTCCATGCAGTACTGTGGAGAAGACATACAAACCATGGGTTGACTTGTGAACCACCAAGTTTTAGTGGTTTTCAGTGGTTTTTAGCTCAGAAGGACCCACAAAGCAGGGGAGAAACCTTGATGTCAACCCTGAACATTGCTTTTCAAAACCGAATCGTGGAATCACAGACAGGCTGTGGTTGGGACACTTGGAGATCATCTGGTCTAACTACGCTGCTCAGCCAGGACCACCTAGAACCAGTTGCTTTGGGACTGTGTCCAGATGGCTTTTGGATACCTCCACAGGTGGAGTTTTACAGTGCGGATACTGTAACATGATGTATCAAACAACGAGGCCTGTGGAAAACAAATATATACGGACAGATTCTTGATAGCTGTTTCAGAGACATGTTTATTTCTCCAGCCGCATGGCCGGAGCTCTGCCCAGGAACTGTTCCAGTCACGGGACCAAGGGTCCTTCTGCCTGCGCAGGGAACACAAACCAACCAATGGGAACGAGGCTGAGCAGGGGCAGGGAAACCCCGTGTCTGTGCCCTCAGGGCCCCTCTGCCAGGGCTACATGGCAGGGGAGAAGGGACTCCGACAGTGGAGAATTTACAACTTCTCTGGACAATCTATTCTAATGCTCAGTTATCCTTACAGTAAAAAGGTTTTACCTGGTGTTCAAAGGAAACTTTTTTCATTTCAGTTTGTGCCCATTGTTTCTGGTCCTGTTGCTGGGTATCACTGAAAAGAGCCTGGATCCCTAAGCTCTATACCCTCCCTGCAGGTATTTTTTTATATATAGGTTGGTGAAGTATGACTTCCCCTGGGTGAAACCATGCTGATTGCTTCCAATGATTTTCTTGTCCTAAATGTGCCTGAAAATGGTTTCCAGGATTAGCTGATCCATCAAAATTAGAAAAAGATTTCTCTGTGTTACTTGAAGTGTCATTACTTGTTATCAGAGACTCAGACTTTTTTTCTGTTAGTAGAAAAGGTGGATAAAATTAGTGTTACTAAGCTATAGATACCACACCCCTTAATTAAAATTTATAATTTCTTAAGGTTTGAAACACGCGAAGAAATTTATTCTTGCTCTTTCAGACTTAGGGAAACCCTGCCTTGATGGAAAACACTGGACATTAAGTTTTTCACATGATTTACTTCCAAAAATGTGAGTTGCCACTTATCTGTGGTATTAACAGCACTCCTTTCCTTTTTGTTCACTATTTTTCATTTTCTCTTTGAAATAGATGTATTTTATTTGCATTTTAGGAGGCTGATTGCTGCCATTGCATGTCTCTTTCATGGTTACAAAAAAGAGGACTAGAACTAAGGAAGATGGGGAAAGTGGACAATTGCTAGAATTAGTCATTGTCACCCAGGAAACTCTGCACAAAGAAAGCTAACAAATTCCCCTGCTTCAAGGAGCACAAATGAACGGTAGATATTTCAAGTGTTGGTAATAGCAATAACAGATTACAACTCCTACTCCTCTACTGCTCCTCAGTGTTTTTCAGCCTAAATTCTGGACCTTGCCTACAATGATTCTGCAGCTATAAGGGACAGTTATTTTAATACATTTAATAGTTGTAATACCTTCTTTCAAAAAACAGTATCTGCTGGGGTTTTTTTTCCTCTCCTTCCTCTCCTTATGCCTGGAGGAGAAAAGCCAAGATACAAATGTTAAAAATATTTTTTTTTAGATACATGTTCCATTGAACCTGGCCTTCCTGTAATTTGCTTTCCACTCACTACTCTAGCATGAGGTCCCAAAAATTCACATCCTATTCAGTAACAGCAAGAAGAGAAAAAGAGAAAGCTCAGAGATTAATAATTTTGCATGAAAATTAAAAGAGATGAGCAGGAAAATTGCATAAGCCTAGAGATTTTAAAAAGGTGAAAAAACTCTTTCTGTCAACCGACTTTTAAGTTGCCAACAATAATCTGTCAAGTTTGTCTAAAATAAACATGAAGAGAAAAAAGAATCAGACTATATTGCTAAAGCACAGTCTCGGGTGAACACTAGATATTACATCTCCAGTCACTTTTTGTTATTGAGAAGATCCTGGATGAAGAACAATGTATGTACTCTCAAAATTACTCTAGCTCTCACTCTGGAAGAAAAATTGTCTCCTACACTGCCCCTTCTGTACACTTGAACTCTGGGTGAGTGTCAGGTTTTCAGAATAGCATTTGTTATTTTTTCAGCATTTTGCCGTGCTAATGCAACTTTCCCTTGCAATCATATGTTAAAATTATAGGTGCATGAGAAACCTGTATTAAACATTTCAGAAAACCCCGTGTTTTTAACCTCAACTAATCAATAATACTGTAAGCAGAAGTGAACACCAATACAAAGTTTCAGATCTGAATGGCTATTATGGCATCAAACTATTTCAACAGCAGAAATTTACTGTATTTTTCCCTAAGAAGGAAGAGGAAGAGGTATAACAACTCTGCTATGCCAAAAAGAAAAGAAAAAAGCCAAACAAAAAAAAAAGCTGAAAGGATCTCTCAGTATAAACAACATTAAGTGCAAGAGGAAAACATCCTTAAGGTTCTTTGAGGAATTTCTAAGTTTTCTGATACTCAAACTGCTGAAAACAGAACTTCTCTTAAATGTCTTGACCTGAGGAGTACTGAACAGGAGAGGATTCAGGGAAGAGCAAGGGAGTGAGTGAGCTCTTTAACAGACTAATATCTCATAAGCTTTTACATTTCATTGCGCTACATTTTGACCCTGAACTAGATTTGAAAGAAACCTGAAATTAATTCAAAATTTTTTTCTTCTCCCTGGTTCATGCTTGTGGAATGAATGGCAGAATGTGAGACAAAATTTCGCTTAGAGATACTAAAGGGAAGCATCCTAACTTTGGAGAAGGCTGAGGAAAACTGTCTTGTTGATTATCATGATCCTGGAGAAGGTAGTTCTGCCTATTGTTCTCCAGATAAACATTGAGCAGACGTGGAACCCAGGTGAGAAAAAAGCTTCTATTATCATTATTTTCTCTTCACACACAAAGCAAGGATTATTTTGCCTTCTTAGTTTCCTGTAAAATGAAGCCAACAATGTTTAGGAATTTCTCTTCACTTACTTGGCAGCCTAGAATTATAAGAGGCTCAGCACAATCACCATAAAATCATGTTCTAATACAGAAAAGGGCCAGTCAGAGAAATTTCTTCCAGCTTACCAGCTGAGCAATGAACTCTTGTCTGCTATTTTCCCCAAAGATTTTCACTTTAGTCACTATAATTCATAACTCATTTTTATTTATTATTACTGTTTAAAAAAAACCTCCAGAACTATAAGAAAGTAAGTTCTATTTTGCTTTACTCTGGTCCATCCTGATTTGTCTGCAAGATTAATATCTGTAATGTCTGTCTTTTTCCTTTTACAAGTCAAAGGCATTTTACATAAATCATGGGAAGAGATGACCATACAAGCTTATCTGTGTTACTGATTTAATTCAGTTCCAGCATGAGATTTTGAAAATCTCCCACTTATTACCATGTCCTCTTCTTTAGTTCTAGCACAGAGCAATTTTTTTTCGAAAACAAAAACTGCATTACTGCTGGTTAAATATAAAGCAGAAGGTTTGGTCCATCTGGTGACCTGTGTTCAGACTTCCAAAGTA
>NW_008236932.1:6284274-6286881 GCF_000691975.1 Corvus brachyrhynchos | reverse complement strand
GAAGAAATCATGAACACAGGATGAGCAATGTCAAGGACTAGGTTAATATATATAATAAATCTTTGATGGGCATTTTTTAAAAGAAGGCACATATTTAGAACACCTATTTTCCAAGAACAAAATGTTGTTTTCTCACTTTGGCATACCATAGCTACATAGCATAAAGGTAAGTTGGATTCTTTGGATAGTAGTTAAGAGAAAAGACTCATCCTCTGAAAGGACAAATATTTTAAATTAACATTAACATACATTTTGCCAAATCCCTATGACATTTACAGCATCTCTAAGACTACAGCACATTAGACAAACACCTACTAGTACTTCAGAGCAGCTTAGGACAGTTGCACTGGTAATGACAGCATCTACCACCATATATATCATACACAGATGGAAAAAAACCACAGTGAGGATCAGGAGTGAATGATGTCTGAGAAGAAAATTCTTCAAATCTCTTGAAATATTGTGGGTTTGAGTCAATATTTTCATCTTTCTTTCACTAAGTCATCAATTTTCTCATTCTAACTTTATTCCTGTGTCATTACAGTAAAGAGTGACAGGCCCACAGTCCCACAATAGCAGCACCTACTAACAGGCAGAACTGACCTGGTCTGGAGTTTGATGAACCTTTCTTAATCAAAAGAGGATTCACACAGGATTGACCTGTAGGTTTATCGAGACCTGCAGATCTAACAGACCTAGCTTGAGTGTGAGTTAAACTCAGTTCAGAAAAAGGAGGGTAAAATTATTAATATGTTTTCAATTGGTGTGATAATATCCTTTTTGAAGTGCCTTTACTGTATTTAATTAAAATAAATTAATATTTTACATTACTAATGTTGAAAACAAAAAATTTGTAATTATTCAATATGATTCTAACATTAGATTCTACCCAGACTCACCAAATAATGGACTTTGGTATGGCATACATTACTTGGTTGAAATTTCCGCAACAAATTAAAAAACGCCTTAGAATTACTAATGTCAAGTAAATAATGTTCTAAAATTCATTGAAAAAGCTGCCCATTATTATAAACTTTATACAGATAGCCTATTTTTTGGGGTCCCTGTATGAAATAACTGATGAATGTAGTGGCCTGAGCTAAGCATGGGAACACACTGCATGATGCTATAGTTCTGTTTGGCTCTGAGATGTATGAATGTATAAACAGGGAAGCTGAAGCACAGATTGGTATAAACCAAAACCTTAAAACTTTATATCCATTCAGACATCCACAGAAAAGAAAAGTTTCCTCAGTGTATCAGAAGTGTGAAAAGACAAAATGCTAATGCAGATTTTTAAGGTAATTCTCTGCTGTTGATAGTTTAATATCAAATAGAAGAACTGATTTTCTTTCACATCAGATGTGAACCAGAGAATACAAAAAATGGGCACATTTCTCCAGAGGGTGAAAGCTGAGAGTGTTAAAAGAATATATACTGTTTCACTTAATGCAGTGACTTCATGTATCATGTCCAGGCAGTCTAAGGGTAAAAGACCCTTGAGACAAAGTTTTGATCTTATTTTATGGAGACTAATTGATTTAAAGTGCGTGCCATAGCTGCAGAATGAGTCAGATTCTATTTCATCATTATTTCAAAGTACAAATCAGACTTCTCGTTTTAATATTCTCTACCAATAGAACTAACATTTTCATCTCATTACTGTTAATTTTAAAGTCCAGTATATCTCGACAGTAGAAAGAGGGAGAGGCATTTGTGACAAGTGGAGCAGTAGAAAGAATGAAATTTTTAAGATATTTGGCAAACCATTCCTGGCTTTGTAGCCTTAACTCCCAAACAGCAGCAATCAGACTCTTCAGTTCACATGATTTAGAATATGTAGAGAAGACAACAAAAACAAAAAATGAATTATGGTTAGAGCTAAAGGTGCTTACTATATTATTTACTATTATAGAGCAAGCAACCCTCAGCAAATTCTCTCTGCTCAATACATTTTAAAACTCCTGTATTACTGAACGAAACATTTCCTTAGCAGCATTTCTTGATTTAAGGTTTTGTTGGGGTTTTTTTTTTTCATGAACTTATCCTAAGCAGCTGTTTCCGTAGCTTTCTACTTTAACACTAGTAACCTAAACTGGAGGGTTACCCAATTCTATGTGCCTTTTCTAAGTTATATTTCTTTAATAACAAGAAGAATTTCTTTGTTTACAAAAGGCAAGAGTGGAGCTATGGCTTTGGTAGGGGAAATGCTCCAAGAAGAATGCCCCTTCTCTGGAAGTGTTCAGGGTTAGGTTGGATGTGGGCCCTGAGCAGCCTGAGCTAGTGCAATGTGTACCTGCCCATGGCAGGGGAGTTGGAACTAGATGATCTTTAAAGTCCCTTCCAATCAAAACCATTCGATGATTCTATGAAATTCATGTTATTTTTTAATGTAAAGATGGTTAAGTTCAAGTGTATACTTGTAATTTGTGAATGCAAAAAAGACTCAAATGTCATTAGCAGTTTTGCAACTGAATTGTGAAGAGCTGATTGGAAGTACAGTAAATAGCAGACAAGCTATTAAGTATTTAATAAATATTGCAATAAAAATTATTTTAACTTTTTTACCTCTTACATCTGCAAGGCCATTAAAAAAAATAAGCATCT
>NW_008236932.1:6269886-6284260 GCF_000691975.1 Corvus brachyrhynchos | reverse complement strand
TAACTAAGCCCTATTTATATAAATATCATGAGAGTGACCTTGCCTTGCCTTCCTTTCCCATCAGAGAAAGATACAGGTGTGCACAAACACATATGTATTTGCTCATTTACTATCTGAGGAAAAGCAGACTTTATTTTAGCAGCTGCATGGGTTTAATACTCTATTCCTTTAATGTAGCCGCAATTCAGAAAGAAGGAAAAGAATACTGAGTAGTTTAAAAAAATACCACCACAACCACCAAACCCCCTAATACTCAGGCAGGAGCTGCAGAAGATGATGGATGGACTTTTTATATTTTTAGCCACACAGACTGGATTAAATATTTAGAAACCTTAAATATATAAGGCTTTCAAAGCAGGGAAATGGACCAGGTTTCTAATGATATTGACTTCCGAAGTGCTATATGGAGAGAAAAAGTATTAGATTATTAAGTATTCTGATCTTAATCTTTATATTACAGACTATCTATGTATTGATTAGAGCAGTATGCTTTTTCCTTCTAGTGAAGGCCATTTGAAGATACCACTAGCTGCTATTCTAGGAAATGCATTATAGCATCTTCTTTATCTTCCTACAAAATCAGAAACTCCTAGGGTTTGTTGTGTCAAGGTTGGCATTTAGTTGGCTTTTTTTAAAGCGTGATATGTGGTTTTAATTTTCATGAAAAATAGCCTTTTTGTTCAATTGTTAAATGAATACAGAGATGTCTGCTTAAATGAGGTTTTGGATTTTACAAAGTCAGAGTTGCTGTTCCAGCATTTCTCTGCACAACCTAAAAACTGCAAAGAAACTGAGTTCAAATAGTATGATATCCTAGAATAATAGAATCATAGAATATTTTGTGTTGGAAGGGACCCTAAACAATCAAAGTCCAACTCCTGGCCCTGCAAAGGACACCCCAAGATTCACATCGTGTGCCTGAGCATTGTCCGAAGCTTCTCTTGAGCTCTGTCAGGCTCGGTGCTGTGACCGCTTCCCTTGTGAGCCTGTTCCAGTGCCCAGCCACCCACTGGGTGAAAAACCTTTTCCTGATATCCAATCCGTTTCCAGTATGTGATACATTTTCAATTTCCAGCAGTGTGGCAACATTTTTCAAAAAGATCTGAGATGTCAAGATGTTCACTTGCACTCTACATCCCAATGCCAAAGAACATAAAATCACGAGTTCTAAAGTTTAGTTTCTTTTGTTACATAGTGTTATTACTTATAAAAAAGGTATTTAATACTTTTTTATGATATAAAACCAGTGATATTAATTTATAACCATCCTGTAACTTCTATAATTTTTCTGCTTTCTCCTGCACTTTAAAAAAAGTAGCTCATTCATTGGAAGTTATAGGTTCAGGTTAAAAATGAGAAAACTTTTCTCAGAGTGAGTGAATCACTAGAATAGTCTTACTAGGGCCTCCAGCACTTAAGATCTTTAAGAACAGCCTAAACCTCCCCTGCCCAACTGTAGTTGTTTCTGCTCTGGGCTTTGAGAACAGCAAAGAAGATCTCCTTTTTTGTAGCCCCATCAAGCTATTCTGGGACACTGTCTTGATAACACATATTCTTCACTACCTTCTTAAATGCTTAAAGTACCACAGAATTAATCATATAGGTTTCAAGAAGAAAGAAAAAAATCTGAAATATTTTTAAAATATTTCACATATAGCATTTTAATAGTCTTCCTTCCCTAGCTATATCTTCTTCTTGGTTTGGAAAATAGGTTGTAGGATTTTCATGTTTCAATTTTCCTCAAGGAAGTTTGTGCTGAAAAACTCTAGAAATCTTATCCCGTGTAGCTGAGAAGTAAAAAATGGCATGAGAAGGATTTAGATCTACCTCAGAACTTTTCTACAATATCTGTTGCTATAGTTTAGGTATACACAGTCAGAAAAGACTTAGAAACCAGAAGATGAAAGACGTACTGAAAAAACTGCCAGTAGCAATATAGTAATATACAAGTGCAGGGAGCACCACTGTTCTGAATCCCTTGTCTCTGTGCCTTGAACATCTTGAATTCCATTTCACGTCTAAAATATTTGACAGATGATTGCCCTTAGTATTGCAGGCTTGTATTTTTGTATAAAAAAATTATTAGGAGAAGTCTTGGAACTGAAAGAGTAAACAATATAAGAATTCCTTCTATCTGAAGTTTTATCGTACATCCAAAATAAGGATGATAAAGGTCATTACATTCCACTTAATTAAAAACAGATAAAATACCATGATTAGATGGGTACAGACTTGCATATGTTGATGCAGTCTTGATCTTATTGAAATCAGTAACAAAATTCTCACTTCCTGCATTACAGATAGGATATAATTTTTCTTAATAGATCTGTATTACAGAGGTAATTGAATGAAAGAGGTAAACTTTCTGAGATGTCTGTCTAAACAAAAACTTAAAATTAAAAAGGAGAGAGAAAGAAGAGGGAATTATTTAAAAATTAGGCAAAACTGAAGAAATTAATCCAAATATTGCAATTTAGAATTTGTAGGTGTTTTAATATATGTCAGATCCCAAATGTTGTAAAAAATGTAGAAGTGAAACAAAAAAACCAGGGAAAATCCACCAAATAAATTAAATGTATATGCTAAAAACTTCTTCAATCAAACACTGTGTATAGTAATGCTCTATGGACCTCACACAGGGATCTCAGTAAGTGTTCAATTTGGACATCTGCTTGTGAACTGCATGGGATATATCTCTGAATGCAATGGACCTTCAAAGAGGTACTTAACAACAACCCAGTGCCTTGTTTTCTTAGATGAAAGTGCTTCTCAGCTATCTCAGGGCATTGATGGGGTCTCTCTCCCCTTTAATTCTCTACCAATTACTGTAAAAATTGAAGTGAAATACAGAATATGCTGTCCCTGGTTTTATCCCAGTGTGGAGGCTATACCTAAAAAATTCGTGTATATCTTGGTCATGCAGTACTGGAATACGACCACCCAAGTATGGAGGATCCAACAAGATGCATCCCAGGGTCCTGGAGAGGGGTGAAGGGAAACTTTGTCACAGCCTTTCAGGACTTAAAGCAGTAACATTGAGGGAGGGCTTTTTATCAAGGCCTGTGGTAATAGGAGGAGTAGTAATGGTTTTAAACTAGATATTCTAGTATTGCAAATAGAAACACAGTTATTTCAATATTCAATATGTCACTTATTACCAAATATATGAAACTAAAATGGCTTGAGAACAATTTGCTGTATATTTTCTCTTTTCAAGTACACAGTATTTTTTGTGATTCTGGACTCTTCCCTTACAGCAGCTTGTATAATATTTTCAACATTACTGTGAAATTAGGACATTATAATGACATTAAAAAATCTAAATGTTTAATGTATATAAAATTAAAAGTTCCATGTGGGGAATGGTTTTTCAATATCTAAGAACCAATATTAGTAATAGAAAGGATAAAAATATGCAAAAATAGCAAATAATTCTAGCAATAAAAAAAGTAAAGGTTGACAATTGTATGTCTGTCTGTGTGTTAAATTTTGGGTTTAGAAAAGAATATTAATCTTGCTCCAGAAATATTCAGAAAGGAGAAGAAATCAAAGCCTCTTTTAAAAAAAGGCAAATATCTAGAAGAGTGATGGAACCACTGACTTTCCAGATCAGCAGTATTGTTTATATTGTGTCCTGTTTTCTTGGCTTCAGCTCTTTTATCATCTATAACTCAGGTATAAATGAAATTATTAATACTATATATGCACAAAACAATTGATTTTAACCTTGTTCCATAACCTTAAGACAGAAGGAATCAATATGCTTATTTCCATTTCATGGAAGATTTTTGTACACAGACATGGTAGGAAAGAAGAGTAATGAATCATAACTGATAATTTACAAATCGCTAAAAGCTGACAGCAACAATTATGTCTAAAGAGGAAAATGAAAAATCAAGGCACAATTTCATATCTAAAGACTTCTATTAATAATGCATTAGATACATATTTCTTAATTATTTTTCTCCTCAACAAACTTATTCAACCTCAGTTGCTGTTTGGAGGCTTATCAATGAATGTGCCTTTTGCAACAGTACCAAAGATTTAGCATAAACATGACCTTTCCAAAGAAATATTTGACCCAACAATTACATGTGGTCTATCTGAATTCACATCATGATTATGTTTTAATGAACCATCAGAGGTAAAAAAGAGTGACTTCTCTGCTGTGTTCCATCATAATAGTCTCCAGCAAAATTTATGTTCAATTTCACACAGGAATGCTGAAAATACAGATTGAACTTTTAAGTCTACCTTCCAGCATGTTTTAAAGTCTCCTAAACCTGTTACTGGAGATACCTACATCAATTGCCATTAGCAACAGGAAGCTCAAAGTGCCATTAAAATAATTTGAATTCTGAATATGTTGGTGTCAGGCAAAAGACATTATTTACATATTCTACCTGAGCAATAAAAACATTGATCATTCTGAGACTTTGAGCATGCCTGAAGACCTTAAATGAACAATATGGTATTATATCATTCAGAGTATCAACTTGCAGTCTAATTAAGAGCTAGTAAAGCCAGAAACCCAGCACAGGGATACCCATTTCTGCCCTAAAATTTATAATAACTTAATTCACACAACATGGACCACTAAAAATGTTGTTGCTAATATGAAGAGAGTCACTATGACAAGATGCCAAACCTCCCCACACATCACTGCGAGATCCCAGATCATGTCTCTTTCCATGATCTTGCCATCAGTGAAATGACAATAATAAAGTGCTCTCATTATCTTAAGAAGCTGAAAATAATAACAAAAGTTAAGAATTAGGCAAAAAAGACCAAAGAAAAAAAAAAGTATCTGATCTGTATCTATTATTTTGTTTGTTTCATTTTTATTTCATTCTTATACATGTCATTGCATTTCAACAGTTAGGATACTTTTGTTTCATAGCTTTAAAATAATTTCCACTGAAAAATATACATTGTGCAGATTTTTGGAATGGGGTCCACATGTTAATTTATTAAGATATGTTCTTAATTTTCATGAGAACATAAATTCTAATTAATAAAGCAATTTGTGCACAAAGTAATTTGACCATAGGCAATCGTGGTCTCAGGAAATTAGGCTTATTCTGTGGTCAGCAGACATGACTTTTACAGGAAAAATTATAATAATAATAATAAGTCTTAGATGTTCCGAATTATCCTCTGGAGGAGTCTCCTAAACATTCCATTAATTATGGGAGAGCTTGACTTGTCAAGGAATTATGTGTTGGCAAAGGGAAATCACAGAGGCCAAACACCACTACCAGTGTAAAGACAGTTTAGAAGCCACTTGAGTTTCAATTGCTCTTCATTGTGCCTAGATATATTTTTTATATGGTTTTGAGTCCTTAAATACCATTTTGCATTTGAGTCACCAAGTAAATTAAAACAAACAAACAAATACAATAAAATAAATAAGTAAAAGGCCACACTGCCCAGACATTTTCCATCTCAGAAAAAAGTTCAAGGTACCTATGTAGGAGCAAACTGTTTATATTTGATAGCAATAGGTTACCATGTGGCTACATAACTTTTTAGAGAAAATACAATTATCTGTCCTTAAAACACTGATTTTACAAAAATTAAAGCTTAGGTGCATATCTGGCAGCTTCATCTGCTGTGTAGAAGAAAAGTTTAGGCATAGGTGCTCATATTCATACACATGTATTCGTGTGTTTTGAACTTTACTCTGCATCACCAGTGTGAAGGACACCATGTTTAGTGAGGTGTTGCTCATGGCTGATTAGACAGGCAGTAAATAAAGCTATCAAAGTATTGACAAATAACGGACCATGCATTCTGCAAGTAGTTTTCTCAGAATTTACATTTTATTGGGTAGCTTTCAGTTGTCATTTGTGCCGTTTGAGGTGCTTTGGTTCTAGGTATTTTTCTCTGGATATGAAAAAGATCATCTTTACACATACATGCATATTATTTTGTGATTTTGAAAAGTAATCAAAATCAGCATTTTCATTTTTTCTATGTATATTAGAGGTAGCTTCAAAGATAGTTTGTATAATAGAATGTGATAAGTTATAAAATGTGATGAGTGGCTTTAAAAGAGACTTGGAAATTAACCATTCAACTAACAGATGTAAGGTCATGGTGGATGAAGTTTTAAAGCACTGAAGTGTCTCAAACTGTAATACCATTCAAAAATTTTATTCTGTCCTATTCGAAAAGATTGCTAAGATATACAAAGTGTGAGGCAATTGTATGACCGATGTTAGATAAGAATTCAAACAAAACACTTAAAATAGTACATTCTGATGTTAAAACATTTGAATTATATAAAATTATGTACCATACACTTCAGTTTGTAAATAAGATACAGATGCAGCTCATTCTGCGGGTCTGAATGAATGCATTTGTTCACTCAATTTTAATGTCTCAAAAATTTATTCTGAAATTATTTCCATTATGTTCCTGAAACTGCTTTACTAGTACTGCAAGAAGTCATACTTCTACTCTGATCTGTATTTTTCTGTAAAGGGGGGAGGGGAGGAGTGTTGTTAAAAAACCTATATGAAAATTGAATAATTATTGCATATTCCTCCAACATGGAATGAGATTTTATGGCAGTAATATTCATCAGTGTAAACCATATCCACATTAAGCCAAATAGTCTAAAGCGCAAGCATAATCCGAAGTGTCTTTATATCCTGAACTTGTTGCACATAACAAAAAAAAAAAGACCAGGCTTGACTAATAAATGAAATAGTGTCCGAATGGCCAAGACGGGCAGCACCTGAGGTATCTATCTTCTCTCCAGCTGTGTACTTTGAATTGAAAAATTGCTGCTTTTCTCACAAGAGAGATGAAACAGCACAGATGAGACATGAGCCAACCACAAATAATCATTTATATATATTATTTATAATAATAATAATAAATAAACATTACCAAATATGAGATATAAACCAGAGGAAAAAATCTATGGCTAACTTAATTATAAATAAAATTGTGCTGGCACTAACTAAATACCATGGAAGTGCTGAGACTGGCAGTGACATAGTTAATGAAAAAACCTGTTTATTTTGTTGGGTTTTTTTCTTTTCCTAAAGCAGCAAAAAATATAATAAAAAGGGCTGGAAAGAATTCTCTTCTACTTTATATAGTGTAGTTATAATTGTTAAGTAATAATAAATATATAGGTTGAATATGTACATATCAAAATGAACTGTGCTGAAACTCGTGATTTTTTTCTAAATAAGAGACACAAATCCTAAAATACCAATTACAAATTTCAATATATGAAGTTATGGCAATGAGGGAGTTACCCTTGCAAAAAACCTTCTTTCCTTACACCACTCTGTCAGGTGAATCACACAAAAATATTTTGATTTTGATTTGTGTCCACAAATAGACTAAAATGTGTTTTAGTTTTCTGAAAAAAAAAATCAGAAATCTTCAATTATATGTTGTCTTGACCTAAGACTGCTGAACTGACAATAAGCTTAATGAGCTTTTTTGGTGCAACAGATTCACCAATTCAGATTCATGTTGTCCTTTGTTATTAGGTCTCTCTGGAAAGACATTTATCTGGAGAAAATTAGACTGGGACATAGAATAAGACTCCCAGGACTATGCTGTCTGCTAGCAGATATGTTTCATGTATAAGGGGAAGTGAATTTGGCCTAAGAGAAATTAAAGATTCTGTATAAAAACCACAGTTCCAATTGCACATAAAAATGTAACAGAAGAAACCAGCTCACTTGGAGCAAAGTAAATTTGTTTAGATATTCCCAAATGAAACACTTTAAAATCTGTTGTGTGATGAGAAAAAAAAAATACTCAACTTGCATTGATAAGGGAAAAATCAGATTTTTAACTAAAGAAACACTCCAAAATTCTGCTAGATATGGGCAGAATGTTGCAATGCTCTTTTAAACTCTCAGTGAAAAATATGCCTGAAGCCCTGCCTGTAAACTCTTCTGCACCTTTAGCATGCAGAATTTATACAGCCAGCAGGCTGCTTATTTCTTTAGTCTGAGTTTAAAATGTCTGCCTTAGAAAAAAGCCTGGTAATATGGCTAGAAGTACCATTATGTAACTGGTTATCCTTTTCAATATAAAATGTTCAGTGAAGAGCAGATGAAGTAAGGTTGTTTTTTTTTTTTTTAATGCAGGATATTTGTTTCAGTAGCCACTGTACAAAAATGCCTTTAAATGTAATGTGTATTTTTTTCACATTCAGTTTATGATGTCTGTGGGGAAATTACATTCTCTGAGATCTCCATAAATATCAGATGTAGCAGAAATCAAAAAAGATTTTTTTAATAACAGACTGTGATGGTTTAGTATTATAAGTTATCTAGGAGAATATATTAATAAAATGTCCTAATAAACCACATTAAAATTCTAGGAAGTTTCTGTCAAAATATATCTTAAAGGAAAAATAGCAAATCTGACAAATTAATTTATGATATCACAATTTACTTACAATATATTTTTTTTTTAAAGTAAAACGGGAGTCCTGCCTGAAACTTTTATAGTCTTTTATGATATATTAAAGCAGTCAACACCCAGTCACTGAATCTCAAAGAGTCTGACGTATCTTTTGGGCTCGTGAGACTCAGGAACTGACTCAGAATTAAGGGATTGATAAACAGAGGGCTGGGAGGGTTTGGCTGGTTTTTTTTTTTGTTTTCATAGTCTTTACAATGTATTTTATATATTTAACAGAATTTATTTATGCCCTGAATTTTTTTGATATATTTTCAAAATGAGGAACTTTTGTATTTTGCTTTTGTATAGAAGTAAATACAATTTGGCATGAAATAATTTTTTGGGAGATTGACAGGCTGCTGAAAGAAGAAAACACTTGACAGCTAGTGGGTGAATCACCTGTAAACAGTGCTGGTTCAAGGGCTCTGTTATGCCATGTGTCCTTTTATTTCCTTCCAAAGAAAGTCGAAAGAAGCTAGCAAGCTGCTAATGTTAGCTCAAATAATATCCATAGCCTGCTACTTGGCTCCTACGTATTATAGACACAAACCAAAAATTGTCTTGGAGAAAAGGAAACTCAATAAGAAAAGAAAAAGCCCAACAAGATGGTACATATATTTATAAACCAGACAACAAGGTGTATAATATAATGCATTACAATTTCACAAACAATCAATACAAAATATTGGATATAAAATTACTTTTTGATTACCACTGTGGAAACACAAGCTTCTCAAGTAATTCCCCACACTACTATTGATTTTACTCTACTTTTTCTATTGTATTTTTAAAGCATTTCACATCTATTCCTAAGACTCCATTCTGCTGCTAATGCTAAGCAAATGCACAAAGGAAAACAGGGAAGATTAAATGGTGGAGAGGTATGAATATTATTTTTCATACTTCAGTCTCTGCTCTAACACAGCTTGTTTAAGTCTGAAATATGTTTTCCTAGTCACATTACACACAAGAACAACCAGAATTTTCCTAACCTTTTAATCCATTCATTTCATGCTGTTAGCCTTTACAACTCTGTAGCAGCTTTCTATCATGTGGCACTCTTCTTCCTGCCAGTTCCCATGGCAATGGTCAGGTCATGTGTCAAATGACAGAGTGATATACTATAGTCATGTCTCAAAGCTGGTAAGTGGGTTCTTTTATTTTTCACTTGTCAATTTTTTAAATACTCTGCAGCAAGCACAGTACTTCTGCTCTCTTCTTTTCCTGGGAGGTAAAGTAGAAAACTTAAGGACAAGGACAAAAACCTAGGAATATTTTTCCTGTTGTATTAACTTTTTTTCCTCAATGGACTTAGGTATAAACATATAAAGAGTTACTTTCAACAGTGAGAAGAACTACTACACACAGCTAAAAATTCAAGGGACTAATTCTTGCTAATAGAATGTAGTTCTCAAAAAAGTACCTATGCCTTGACTACGACAAGGTAGTTGTCGTACTCTTGCAAGAAAATGAATTACACAATGATGAAAATGGGAAAAAATTAGTTTCAGAAGTGATGAGAAATAGAGGATGCATAAGAAAGCCATCTGGAACATATGCCCTAATCAAGATTTTGATGAAAAACTTCATCCAAACAGCAACATGTGTAAAAACTCTGCTGAGGATATGAAATTTTTTCTACCCAGAGATCAAATATACAAAGAGCACTGAACATCATGTTACTCTACATTGGACACAAGAGTCAAAATGACATTGCTAAGACAAATAACATCCAACCATAAAAAAAAAAAATCAAAAATGTTGGGTGTTTGAAAAAGAATATAATCATCAAAGTTTTGATGTTGACATTCAAAGAGGAGTCTACAGACCAGAATAAGAAATAAGAATACTAATCTGACTGTTGGTTTGCCAGATTCTGAGTCACAGAAATTTCTCATATACACAATATTACTTGTTCAGCTATCTATGAGGTAGAGGCATTTATAGAAAACACAGCCTCAAAAATTTCAATTTCAAAATTAGAAATGAGACATTATTTGCAGTCTATAATAAATACTGAAAGTTGATGCAGATTTAAAGGAATTGCAGTAGTTTCCTGTATTTAAAGAGCAAATATGGTGAATATAAGGATAACTTACTTAGAAGCAGTTTTCTTACAAGGTAAATAAATTATATGCTCATTTTACCTCAATTATCATAGCAAAATGACTTTAAAAGAATGTCAGACTGGTTTTTTTTAACTGTAGCCATGCCCTTTATTAAAACTAGTCAACTTTTTTATTTGACTGGCATAATTTAAGTACCACTGGTAGAGTTTACCACATCTGGATTATATTAGTGCATTTCCCCCTTGTAAGGAGGGCACAATGTGCCAAGGGATTGCCATATTATCTTCGCTCTTTATATTAAATTACTTTTTTTTTAAAAGGGTTATTCAAGAACTAGTTCATAAATTAACCACCTTCAACTATACAGTGACTAGTTGTTCTAACAGAAATGTAAAGCCTCCATCCCCCTCAACCCTGAAACCATTAAATAAAGAGAAAAAACCCCAAGAAACACACAAAACCCCACATTATATTGATGTTTAAGAAAACATTTAAAAACACCAAATCTAATTGTTGTCTTCATTAAGGGATTTGTTTGTTTATTTGTTTAATCTCAGGCAATGATGATTTTTCCTCATCAGCTATCAGACTGGGTTCAATTGTTTATTAGAGATTAGACAAATAATACAGTGGAAGGCCTATTAGTACATTCAGCTACATATATATGACACCTTAGTCATGGAATTTGGAAAATTCCATTTCATAACAAATTCAGAATTTATTCTACTCTAGAAACCATTATACATTGTCCTGACCTCCCACAAAATCTGATGCTCAGTGAGATTTTTAATTAAATAACCTTCCTAGTCATAGTACTATGTACTGAATTCACTTGTTTGCTTTTGATTTCTGAGTAATGATTTACTCAACAATATCTTTAAAGAGAAAGAAACTAGCTCATGCACTGATGGTTGTTTCACATGCTGTCATTTCATACAGATATTTAACATGCGTACAAATTGCATGAAATAAAAGTCGAAGACGATCAGAGATGCGTGAATAAAAATCACTTAGTATAAGCTTTAATTCATCATTTAGAATCTCAAATTTCAGATTTGTAAGAACAGACAGTATGCTTTCATCTTGTCTGAAAGTGCAAAAATACTCAATTTTTTAAATCTAAGATTGTATCCTTAATATTCATTATTTTCTTGCTCGCCCATGCAAGATTACCATTAAATTTTGCTCAGAGGTGAAATCTGTTTTGGTGCTTATCGGTGTTGGAATTTTTAGTCATCTGATCTCTGTCCTGAACTAATAATCCACTAATAATTTTCAGAGTAAGTTGAAGTGAATGTTTATAGATCAGAAAGGAACACACATACTACAAAAAATAAAATATTCTTCACCATTTTCACTTCAGTTTAATTTTTCTAATGAGTAATAATTAATTATGGACTGTGTAACCAAATATATTTTTCAGAAGAAAAAAAAGACTTTACATGGATTTTTTTTTAAGTGCCTAATTTTCTCTTGTAGCCCTCAAGTACACCTTTGCTCTGATTGAAAAAAAGTGAGTGCTGTATTTGACAGTGATGAGAAACATAGTTTCTAAAATATTAAAACATTCTCAGGCAGTGGAACTGCATCACCAGAACAGATAACATAACTAGTTTTTATTAAAATGGGTAGATGTTTTCACATAAAATGTTTTCTTTCCTAGACTTGTCATATCTGATTGCTTGAGAGGAATGGACAAATGGAGATATGACATAAGAGAACAAAGATGTCTAGATACTGTGATAACAAGGCTTATGGCAAGAGACTGAAATAGCCCCCATTGTCTCACCTCATACCGGTGAAGACTGAGGGAAAGTGTGATTACAGTCCTCAACTCAGAAGGTGAGCTGCCTCAAAGCCAAGAAGAATCATCTGGCCCCTACGATCACAGACTGTGCAATGAAAGGCAATAGGCTTAAATTGCTCCAGGTGAGGTTAGAGTGGGTACACAAAAAAACATTTATATGGATAGGGTGAGTTCAGTACAGATTTCACAGCCTACCACACACAGCTGTGCAATCTCATCCCTGGAAATGTTACGTGCAGCCTAGAAGCTCTCCAAAACACTGTTATTGCTCTTACCTGATGAAAGGTGAATGAAATAGGTGATATCTTTTGTTTTGGTCAGGAGACCATGTGAGACCTTGTATGTTCTGAAGTTAGGGAGAACAAACTGCCACGATTTTTGGAATGCTAGAATTTGCTACTTTATCTTCTCTATTTTAAGAAGAGATACTGAATTGTATGTTAATGTAAAGCTGAACCTAAAGTATTCTTACGACTGTACCTCTAAGAAACTGGGTTTTAACATAAGACAGCCTCATGACTTGTCTATTTTTACTATTAATAATGGATACTTTTGTCATTCTTGTTCATATTCAGTGGTGTTCTGTAAGATTTTTTAAATTTTCTCTGGAAAACTGGAGACAGACACATGTTCCCAGTATAACAGCTGTGCTATCTGGCAGCTGATGTAGTGGCATTATAGTTCAGTATTTACTTCATTCATATTTTATACATCATCTGCTGCTGTAAATCAGGAGTGGGATCTTATTATCAAAACTCTTGCTCATTTTCTTCAAAATCCTTATTTATGGCTGGTTAATTTTTTAAGCAAATACAATGATGAAAATATTTAGGATCTTTGTAATTACAGTATGTTTAATAGGTGAAATTGTAGCATCTGTAATAGTAAAACAGTAATAGTGAATATAACATTTTGAGAAGAGAAAATATTTGATAGAATTAATCTATAATTGGAAGATTATATATTAAAATATTAAATAAATACTTAAAAAAATCTAGTAAGGAAACATTCACAGCCTTCTCTCCCTCTCTCTTTTAATAAAATCTGAGGGTATTAGTCACCTTTTAGTTGGTTAATACTTCTATGTGTTCCAATATCTGATCAAAAGTTGAGAAAAGGAAATATATGTTATTCCCTAACTTTAAGTGACAGAAGATGGACCAGAACTGTCCACTAACAGACTTACCAGTTATAATCAAAGCAAAGTGCTTATCACATTCAGTGAAACATGAGTCCACCGATCACACCACTGTGCTGCTGCTCAGTGTCAGGCTGAAAGTTCTGTTAGGGAAGGTCCAATCACATTAAAGAAATTGATAAAGTCATGACTTTAGGATAACAGCATGGTTATAAATAGCACAGATCTGTAGCTTTCCTACATGGATGGATCTGTGTGACACTATCATAACATATCCGTAATAGTGCTTGTTTCTCCCGTCTTGCTTTGTTTATACCACTTCTCACTTGCATTCTAATGTTCCAGCCTTGAATGCTGAGGTGTCTCCACATGTTTAATGAAATCTGCTAAAAATTTCCAAATCTGCTCAAGTAAGCAGCCCTGCTGCAGACTCAGTTCTCTCTCCCTTGACTTTACTAGCAGCAAAATATGATTTGTACTCTGACAGAGAAAGCATTTGCTTTAGCAGAAAGCATATTAGTGTGGGTATGTCTCAGCATAATGTGCACCAGCATCTGAGATTACGACTAACTTGTTCAGCTATTAAATGAAAGATAAATTTATTTCAGTACATAGATATGGAGCATCACATTTCTTAGGAACTAGTCGTTGTCTCATCCTCTGCCTGTGACAGTCTGGGAGCTTTTAGTGCATAAAATTATATTTAGGGGAAAGACTAGGCTTCACATAGAGAAGATAAGATTATGATAAGCAGGTTTTCTGCAAGAGCATCACAAGATTTCAGTACCATAAACTCACATGAGTTTTACAGCCTTTACTTTTGCTTGATCTTTTCTCACTCTGGGGTACAGAGGTAATGGAATGGGAAGATGAGAGACAGTGCTTGTTTGTGAAGTAGTTTTGATTAAAGCACATAGA